>NW_027288651.1:0-110831 GCF_037038585.1 Patagioenas fasciata | reverse complement strand
TAGGTTTAGATTTTAGGTTTAGATTTGGGGTTAGGTTTAGATTTGGGGTTAGGTTTAGATTTGGGGTTAGGTTTAGATTTTAGGTTTAGATTTGGGGTTAGGTTTAGAATTTAGGTTTAAATTTGGGGTTAGGTTTAGATTTTAGGTTTAGATTTGGGGTTAGGTTTAGATTTGGGGTTAGGTTTAGATTTTAGGTTTAGATTTGGGGTTAGGTTTAGATTTGGGGTTAGGTTTAGATTTTAGGTTTAGATTTGGGGTTAGGTTTAGATTTGGGGTTAGGTTTAGATTTTAGGTTTAGAATTGGGGTTAGGTTTAGATTTTAGGTTTAGATTTGGGGTTAGGCTTAGATTTGGGGTTAGGTTTAGATTTTAGGTTTAGATTTGGGGTTAGGTTTAGATTTTAGGTTTAGATTTTAGGTTTAGATTTGGGGTTAGGTTTAGATTTGGGGTTAGGTTTAGATTTTAGGTTTAAATTTGGGGTTAGGTTTAGATTTTAGGTTTAGATTTGGGCTTAGGTTTAGATTTTAGGTTTAGATTTGGGGTTAGGTTTAGATTTTAGGTTTAGATTTGGAGTTAGGTTTAGATTTTAGGTTTAGATTTGGGGTTAGGTTTAGATTTGGGGTTAGGTTTAGATTTTAGGTTTAGATTTGGGGTTAGGTTTAGATTTGGGGTTAGGTTTAGATTTTAGGTTTAGATTTGGGGTTAGGTTTAGATTTTAGGTTTAGATTTTAGGTTTAGATTTGGGGTTAGGTTTAGATTTTAGGTTTAGATTTGGGGTTAGGTTTAGATTTTAGATTTATATTTGGGGTTAGGTTTACATTTTAGGTTTAGATTTGGGGTAAGGTTTAGATTTGGGGTTAGGTTTAGATTTTAGGTTTAGATTTGGGGTTAGGTTTAGATTTGGGGTTAGGTTTAGGTTTTAGGTTTAGATTTGGTGTTAGGTTTAGATTTTAGGTTTAGATATGGGGTTAGGTTTAGATTTTAGGTTTAGATTTGGGGTTAGGCTTAGATTTTAGGTTTATATTTGGGGTAAGGTTTAGATTTTAGGTTTAGATTTGGGGTAAGGTTTAGATTTGGGGTTAGGTTTAGATTTTAGGTTTAGATTTGGGGGTAGGTTTAGATTTTAGGTTTACATTTGGGGTTAGGTTTAGATTTTAGGTTTAGATATGGGGTTAGGTTTAGATTTGGGGTTAGGTTTAGATTTTAGTTTTAGATATGGGGTTAGGTTTAGATTTGGGGTTAGGTTTAGATTTTAGGTTTAGATTTGGGGTTAGGTTTAGATTTTAGGTTTAGATTTGGGGTTAGGTTTAGATTTTAGGTTTAGATTTGGGGTTAGGTTTAGATTTTAGGTTTAGATTTGGGGTTAGGTTTAGATTTGGGGTTAGGTTTAGATTTTAGGTTTAGATTTGGGGTTAGGTTTAGGTTTTAGGTTTAGATTTGGGGTTAGGTTTAGATTTGGGGTTAGGTTTAGATTTTAGGTTTAGATTTGGGGTTAGGTTTAGATTTTAGGTTTAGATTTGGGGTTAGGTTTAGATTTTAGGTTTAGATTTGGGGTTAGGTTTAGATTTGGGGTTAGGTTTAGATTTTAGGTTTAGATTTGGGGTTAGGTTTAGATTTGGGGTTAGGTTTAGATTTTAGGTTTAGATTTGGGGTTAGGTTTAGAATTTAGGTTTAAATTTGGGTTAGGTTTAGATTTTAGGTTTAGATTTGGGGTTAGGTTTAGATTTGGGGTTAGGTTTAGATTTTAGGTTTAGATTTGGGGTTAGGTTTAGATTTTAGGTTTAGATTTGGGGTTAGGTTTAGATTTGGGGTTAGGTTTAGATTTTAGGTTTAGATTTGGGGTTAGGTTTAGATTTTAGGTTTAGATTTGGGGTTAGGTTTAGATTTGGGGTTAGGTTTAGATTTTAGGTTTAGATTTGGGGTTAGGTTTAGATTTTAGGTTTAAATTTGGGGTAAGGTTTAGATTTGAGGTTAGGTTTAGATTTTAGGTTTAGATTTGGGGTTAGGTTTAGATTTGGGGTTAGGTTTAGATTTTAGGTTTAGATTTGGGGTTAGGTTTAGATTTTAGGTTTAGATTTTAGGTTTAGATTTGGGGTTAGGTTTAGATTTTAGGTTTAGATTTGGGGTTAGGTTTAGATTTGGGGTTAGGTTTAGATTTTAGGTTTAGATTTGGGGTTACGTTTAGGTTTTAGGTTTAGATTTGGGGTTAGGTTTAGATTTGGGGTTAGGTTTAGATTTTAGGTTTAGATTTGGGGTTAGGTTTAGATTTTAGGGTTAGATTTGGGGTTAGGTTTAGATTTGGGGTTAGGTTTAGATTTTAGGTTTAGATTTGGGGTTAGATTTAGATTTGGGGTTAGGTTTAGATTTTAGGTTTAGATTTGGGGTTAGGTTTAGATTTGGGGTTAGGTTTAGATTTTAGGTTTAGATATGGGGTTAGGTTTAGATTTTAGGTTTAGATTTGGGTTTAGGTTTAGATTTGGGGTTAGGTTTAGATTTTAGGTTTAGATTTGGGGTTAGGTTTAGATTTTAGGTTTAGATTTGGGGTTAGGTTTAGATTTTGGGTTAGGTTTAGATTTTAGGTTTAGATTTGGGGTTAGGTTTAGATTTTAGGTTTAGATTTGGGGTTAGGTTTAGATTTGGGGTTAGGTTTAGATTTTAGGTTTAGATTTGGGGTTAGGTTTAGATTTTAGGTTTAGATTTGGGTTTAGGTTTAGATTTTAGGTTTAGATTTGGGGTTAGGTTTAGATTTGGGGTTAGGTTTAGATTTTAGGTTTAGATTTGGGGTTAGGTTTACATTTGGGGTTAGGTTTAGATTTTAGGTTTAGATTTGGGGTTAGGTTTACATTTGGGGTTAGGTTTAGATTTTAGGTTTAGATTTGGGGTTAGGTTTAGATTTTAGGTTTAAATTTGGGGTTAGGTTTAGATTTTAGGTTTAGATTTGGGGTTAGGTTTAGATTTGGGGTTAGGTTTAGATTTTAAGTTTAGATTTGGGGTTAGGTTTAGATTTGGGGTTAGGTTTAGATTTTAGGTTTAGATTTGGGGTTAGGTTTAGATTTTAGGTGTAGATTTGGGGTTAGGTTTAGATTTGGGGTTAGGTTTAGATTTTAGGATTATATTTGGGGTAAGGGTTAGATTTGGGGTTAGGTTTAGATTTTAGGTTTAGATTTGGGGTTAGGTTTAGATTTTAGGTTTAGAATTGGGGTTAGGTTTAGATTTTAGGTTTAGATTTGGGGTTAGGTTTAGATTTGGGGTTAGGTTTAGATTTTAGGTTTAGATTTGGGGTTAGGTTTAGATTTTAGGTTTAGATTTGGGGTTAGGTTTAGATTTGGGGTTAGGTTTAGATTTTAGGTTTAGATTTGGGGTTAGGTTTAGATTTTAGGTTTAGATTTGGGGTTAGGTTTAGATTTTAGGTTTATATTTGGGGTAAGGTTTAGATTTGGGGTTAGGTTTAGATTTTAGGTTTAGATTTGGGGTTAGGTTTAGATTTTAGGTTTAGAATTGGGGTTAGGTTTAGATTTTAGGTTTAGATTTGGGGTTAGGTTTAGATTTGGGGGTAGGTTTAGATTTTAGGTTTACATTTGGGGTTAGGTTTAGATTTTAGGTTTAGATATGGGGTTAGGTTTAGATTTGGGGTTAGGTTTAGATTTTAGTTTTAGATATGGGGTTAGGTTTAGATTTGGGGTTAGGTTTAGATTTTAGGTTTAGATTTGGGGTTAGGTTTAGATTTTAGGTTTAGATTTGGGGTTAGGTTTAGATTTTAGGTTTAGATTTGGGGTTAGGTTTAGATTTTAGGTTTAGATTTGGGGTTAGGTTTAGATTTGGGGTTAGGTTTAGATTTTAGGTTTAGATTTGGGGTTAGGTTTAGATTTGGGGTTAGGTTTAGATTTTAGGTTTAGATTTGGGGTTAGGTTTAGATTTTAGGTTTAGATTTTAGGTTTAGATTTGGGGTTAGGTTTAGATTTTAGGTTTAGATTTGGGGTTAGGTTTAGATTTTAGATTTATATTTGGGGTTAGGTTTACATTTTAGGTTTATATTTGGGGTAAGGTTTAGATTTGGGGTTAGGTTTAGATTTTAGGTTTAGATTTGGGGTTAGGTTTAGATTTGGGGTTAGGTTTAGGTTTTAGGTTTAGATTTGGTGTTAGGTTTAGATTTTAGGTTTAGATATGGGGTTAGGTTTAGATTTTAGGTTTAGATTTGGGGTTAGGCTTAGATTTTAGGTTTATATTTGGGGTAAGGTTTAGATTTTAGGTTTAGATTTGGGGTAAGGTTTAGATTTGGGGTTAGGTTTAGATTTTAGGTTTAGATTTGGGGTTAGGTTTAGATTTGGGGGTAGGTTTAGATTTTAGGTTTACATTTGGGGTTAGGTTTAGATTTTAGGTTTAGATATGGGGTTAGGTTTAGATTTGGGGTTAGGTTTAGATTTTAGTTTTAGATATGGGGTTAGGTTTAGATTTGGGGTTAGGTTTAGATTTTAGGTTTAGATTTGGGGTTAGGTTTAGATTTTAGGTTTAGATTTGGGGTTAGGTTTAGATTTTAGGTTTAGATTTGGGGTTAGGTTTAGATTTTAGGTTTAGATTTGGGGTTAGGTTTAGATTTGGGGTTAGGTTTAGATTTTAGGTTTAGATTTGGGGTTAGGTTTTAGGTTTAGATTTGGGGTTAGGTTTAGATTTGGGGTTAGGTTTAGATTTTAGGTTTAGATTTGGGGTTAGGTTTAGATTTTAGGTTTAGATTTGGGGTTAGGTTTAGATTTTAGGTTTAGATTTGGGGTTAGGTTTAGATTTGGGGTTAGGTTTAGATTTGGGGTTAGGTTTAGATTTTAGGTTTAGATTTGGGGTTAGGTTTAGAATTTAGGTTTAAATTTGGGGTTAGGTTTAGATTTTAGGTTTAGATTTGGGGTTAGGTTTAGATTTGGGGTTAGGTTTAGATTTTAGGTTTAGATTTGGGGTTAGGTTTAGATTTGGGGTTAGGTTTAGATTTTAGGTTTAGATTTGGGGTTAGGTTTAGATTTGGGGTTAGGTTTAGATTTTAGGTTTAGATTTGGGGTTAGGTTTAGATTTTAGGTTTAGATTTGGGGTTAGGTTTAGATTTGGGGTTAGGTTTAGATTTTAGGTTTAGATTTGGGGTTAGGTTTAGATTTTAGGTTTAAATTTGGGGTAAGGTTTAGATTTGAGGTTAGGTTTAGATTTTAGGTTTAGATTTGGGGTTAGGTTTAGATTTGGAGTTAGGTTTAGATTTTAGGTTTAGATTTGGGGTTAGGTTTAGATTTTAGGTTTAGATTTTAGGTTTAGATTTGGGGTTAGGTTTAGATTTGGGGTTAGGTTTAGATTTTAGGTTTAGATTTGGGGTTAGGTTTAGATTTTAGGTTTAGATTTGGGGTTAGGTTTAGGTTTTAGGTTTAGATTTGGGGTTAGGTTTAGATTTGGGGTTAGGTTTAGATTTTAGGTTTAGATTTGGGGTTAGGTTTAGGTTTTAGGTTTAGATTTGGGGTTAGGTTTAGATTTGGGGTTAGGTTTAGATTTTAGGTTTAGATTTGGGGTTAGGTTTAGATTTTAGGTTTAGATTTGGGGTTAGGTTTAGATTTGGGGTTAGGTTTAGATTTTAGGTTTAGATTTGGGGTTAGATTTAGATTTGGGGTTAGGTTTAGATTTTAGGTTTAGATTTGGGGTTAGGTTTAGATTTGGGGTTAGGTTTAGATTTGGGGTTAGGTTTAGATTTTAGGTTTAGATTTTAGGTTTAGATTTGGGGTTAGGTTTAGATTTTAGGTTTAGATTTGGGGTTAGGTTTAGATTTTAGGTTTAGATTTGGGGTTAGGTTTAGATTTTAGGTTTAGATTTGGGGTAAGGTTTAGATTTGGGGTTAGGTTTAGATTTTAGGTTTAGATTTGGTGTTAGGTTTAGATTTGGGGTTAGGTTTAGATTTTAGGTTTAGATTTGGTGTTAGGTTTAGATTTTAGGTTTAGATATGGGGTTAGGTTTAGATTTGGGGTTAGGTTTAGATTTTAGGTTTAGATTTGGGGTTAGGTTTAGATTTGGGGTTAGGTTTAGATTTTAGGTTTAGATTTGGGGTTAGGTTTAGATTTTAGGTTTAGATTTGGGTTTAGGTTTAGATTTGGGGTTAGGTTTAGATTTTAGGTTTAGATTTGGGGTTAGGTTTAGATTTTAGGTTTAGATTTGGGGTTAGGTTTAGATTTTGGGTTAGGTTTAGATTTTAGGTTTAGATTTGGGGTTAGGTTTAGATTTTAGGTTTAGATTTGGGGTTAGGTTTAGATTTGGGGTTAGGTTTAGATTTTAGGTTTAGATTTGGGGTTAGGTTTAGATTTTAGGTTTAGATATGGGGTTAGGTTTAGATTTGGGGTTAGGTTTAGATTTTAGGTTTAGATTTGGGGTTAGGTTTAGATTTTAGGTTTAGATTTGGGGTTAGGTTTAGATTTGGGGTTAGGTTTAGATTTTAGGTTTAGATTTGGGGTTAGGTTTAGATTTTAGGTTTAGATTTGGGGTTAGGTTTAGATTTGGGGTTAGGTTTAGATTTTAGGTTTAGATTTGGGGTTAGGTTTAGATTTTAGGTTTAGATTTGGGGTTAGGTTTAGATTTTAGGTGTAGATTTGGGGTTAGGTTTAGATTTGGGGTTAGGTTTAGATTTTAGGTTTAGATTTGGGGTTAGGTTTAGATTTTAGGTTTATATTTGGGGTAAGGGTTAGATTTGGGGTTAGGTTTAGATTTTAGGTTTAGATTTGGGGTTAGGTTTAGATTTTAGGTTTAGAATTGGGGTTAGGTTTAGATTTTAGTTTTAGATTTGGGGTTAGGCTTAGATTTTAGGTTAGGTTTAGATTTTAGGTTTAGATTTGGGGTTAGGTTTAGATTTTAGGTTTAGATTTTAGGTTTAGATTTGGGGTTAGGTTTAGATTTGGGGTTAGGTTTAGATTTTAGGTTTAGATTTGGGGTTAGTTTTAGATTTGGGGTTAGGTTTAGATTTTAGGTTTAGATTTGGTGTTAGGTTTAGATTTTAGGTTTAGATATGGGGTTAGGTTTAGATTTTAGGTTTAGATTTGGGGTTAGGTTTAGATTTTAGGTTTAGATTTGGGGTTAGGTTTAGATTTTAGGTTTAGATTTTAGGTTTAGATTTGGGGTTAGGTTTAGATTTGGGGTTAGGTTTAGATTTTAGGTTTAGATTTGGGGTTAGGTTTAGATTTTAGGTTTAGATTTGGGGTTAGGTTTAGATTTGGGGTTAGGTTTAGATTTTAGGTTTAGATATGGGGTTAGGTTTAGATTTGGGGTTAGGTTTAGATTTTAGGTTTAGATATGGGGTTAGGTTTAGATTTGGAGTTAGGTTTAGATTTTAGGTTTAGATTTGGGGTTAGGTTTAGATTTTAGGTTTAGATTTTAGGTTTAGATTTGGGGTTAGGTTTAGATTTGGGGTTAGGTTTAGATTTTAGGTTTAGATTTGGGGTTAGTTTTAGATTTGGGGTTAGGTTTAGATTTTAGGTTTAGATTTGGTGTTAGGTTTAGATTTTAGGTTTAGATTTGGGGTTAGGTTTAGATTTGGGGTTAGGTTTAGATTTTAGGTTTAGATTTGGGGTTAGATTTAGATTTGGGGTTAGGTTTAGATTTTAGGTTTAGATTTGGGGTTAGGTTTAGATTTGGGGTTAGGTTTAGATTTTAGGTTTAGATTTGGGGTTAGGTTTAGATTTTAGGTTTAGATTTGGGGTTAGGTTTAGATTTGGGGTTAGGTTTAGATTTTAGGTTTAGATTTGGGGTTAGGTTTAGATTTGGGGTTAGGTTTAGATTTTAGGTTTAGATTTGGGGTTAGGTTTAGATTTGGGGTTAGGTTTAGATTTTAGGTTTAGATTTGGGGTTAGGTTTAGATTTTAGGTTTAGATTTGGGGTTAGGTTTAGATTTGGGGTTAGGTTTAGATTTTAGGTTTAGATTTGGGGTTAGGTTTAGATTTTAGGTTTAAATTTGGGGTAAGGTTTAGATTTGGGGTTAGGTTTAGATTTTAGGTTTAGATTTGGGGTTAGGTTTAGATTTGGAGTTAGGTTTAGATTTTAGGTTTAGATTTGGGGTTAGATTTAGATTTTAGGTTTAGATTTTAGGTTTAGATTTGGGGTAAGGTTTAGATTTGGGGTTAGGTTTAGATTTTAGGTTTAGATTTGGGGTTAGGTTTAGATTTTAGGTTTAGATTTGGAGTTAGGCTTAGATTTGGGGTTTAGATTTGGGGTTAGGTTTAGATTTGGGGTTAGGTTTAGATTTTAGGTTTAGATTTGGGGTTAGGTTTAGATTTTAGGTTTAGATTTGGGGTTAGGTTTAGATTTGGGGTTAGGTTTAGATTTTAGGTTTAGATTTGGGGTTTAGATTTGGGGTTAGGTTTAGATTTTAGGTTTAGATTTGGGGTTAGGTTTAGATTTGGGGTTAGGTTTAGATTTTAGGTTTAGATTTGGGGTTAGGTTTAGATTTTAGGTTTAGATTTGGGGTTAGGTTTAGATTTTAGGTTTAGATTTGGGGTTAGGTTTAGATTTTAGGTTTAGATTTGGGGTAAGGTTTAGATTTGGGGTTAGGTTTAGATTTTAGGTTTAGATTTGGGGTTAGGTTTAGATTTTAGGTTTAGATTTGGTGTTAGGTTTAGATTTTAGGTTTAGATTTGGGGTAAGGTTTAGATTTGGGGTTAGGTTTAGATTTTAGGTTTAGATTTGGGGTTAGGTTTAGATTTGGGGTTAGGTTTAGATTTTAGGTTTAGATATGGGGTTAGGTTTAGATTTTAGGTTTAGATTTGGGTTTAGGTTTAGATTTGGGGTTAGGTTTAGATTTTAGGTTTAGATTTGGGGTTAGGTTTAGATTTTAGGTTTAGATTTGGGGTTAGGTTTAGATTTTGGGTTAGGTTTAGATTTTAGGTTTAGATTTGGGGTTAGGTTTAGATTTTAGGTTTAGATTTGGGGTAAGGTTTAGATTTGGGGTTAGGTTTAGATTTTAGGTTTAGATTTGGGGTTAGGTTTAGATTTTAGGTTTAGATTTGGGTTTAGGTTTAGATTTTAGGTTTAGATTTGGGGTTAGGTTTAGATTTGGGGTTAGGTTTAGATTTTAGGTTTAGATTTGGGGTTAGGTTTACATTTGGGGTTAGGTTTAGATTTTAGGTTTAGATTTGGGGTTAGGTTTAGATTTTAGGTTTAAATTTGGGGTTAGGTTTAGATTTTAGGTTTAGATTTGGGGTTAGGTTTAGATTTGGGGTTAGGTTTAGATTTTAAGTTTAGATTTGGGGTTAGGTTTAGATTTGGGGTTAGGTTTAGATTTTAGGTTTAGATTTGGGGTTAGGTTTAGATTTTAGGTGTAGATTTGGGGTTAGGTTTAGATTTGGGGTTAGGTTTAGATTTTAGGTTTAGATTTGGGGTTAGGTTTAGATTTTAGGATTATATTTGGGGTAAGGGTTAGATTTGGGGTTAGGTTTAGATTTTAGGTTTAGATTTGGGGTTAGGTTTAGATTTTAGGTTTAGAATTGGGGTTAGGTTTAGATTTTAGGTTTAGATTTGGGGTTAGGTTTAGATTTGGGGTTAGGTTTAGATTTTAGGTTTAGATTTGGGGTTAGGTTTAGATTTTAGGTTTAGATTTGGGGTTAGGTTTAGATTTGGGGTTAGGTTTAGATTTTAGGTTTAGATTTGGGGTTAGGTTTAGATTTTAGGTTTAGATTTGGGGTTAGGTTTAGATTTTAGGTTTATATTTGGGGTAAGGTTTAGATTTGGGGTTAGGTTTAGATTTTAGGTTTAGATTTGGGGTTAGGTTTAGATTTTAGGTTTAGAATTGGGGTTAGGTTTAGATTTTAGGTTTAGATTTGGGGTTAGGCTTAGATTTGGGGTTAGGTTTAGATTTTAGGTTTAGATTTGGGGTTAGGTTTAGATTTTAGGTTTAGATTTTAGGTTTAGATTTGGGGTTAGGTTTAGATTTGGGGTTAGGTTTAGATTTTAGGTTTAAATTTGGGGTTAGGTTTAGATTTTAGGTTTAGATTTGGGCTTAGGTTTAGATTTTAGGTTTAGATTTGGGGTTAGGTTTAGATTTTAGGTTTAGATTTGGAGTTAGGTTTAGATTTTAGGTTTAGATTTGGGGTTAGGTTTAGATTTGGGGTTAGGTTTAGATTTTAGGTTTAGATTTGGGGTTAGGTTTAGATTTGGGGTTAGGTTTAGATTTTAGGTTTAGATTTGGGGTTAGGTTTAGATTTTAGGTTTAGATTTTAGGTTTAGATTTGGGGTTAGGTTTAGATTTTAGGTTTAGATTTGGGGTTAGGTTTAGATTTTAGATTTATATTTGGGGTTAGGTTTACATTTTAGGTTTAGATTTGGGGTAAGGTTTAGATTTGGGGTTAGGTTTAGATTTTAGGTTTAGATTTGGGGTTAGGTTTAGATTTGGGGTTAGGTTTAGGTTTTAGGTTTAGATTTGGTGTTAGGTTTAGATTTTAGGTTTAGATATGGGGTTAGGTTTAGATTTTAGGTTTAGATTTGGGGTTAGGCTTAGATTTTAGGTTTATATTTGGGGTAAGGTTTAGATTTTAGGTTTAGATTTGGGGTAAGGTTTAGATTTGGGGTTAGGTTTAGATTTTAGGTTTAGATTTGGGGGTAGGTTTAGATTTTAGGTTTACATTTGGGGTTAGGTTTAGATTTTAGGTTTAGATATGGGGTTAGGTTTAGATTTGGGGTTAGGTTTAGATTTTAGTTTTAGATATGGGGTTAGGTTTAGATTTGGGGTTAGGTTTAGATTTTAGGTTTAGATTTGGGGTTAGGTTTAGATTTTAGGTTTAGATTTGGGGTTAGGTTTAGATTTTAGGTTTAGATTTGGGGTTAGGTTTAGATTTTAGGTTTAGATTTGGGGTTAGGTTTAGATTTGGGGTTAGGTTTAGATTTTAGGTTTAGATTTGGGGTTAGGTTTAGGTTTTAGGTTTAGATTTGGGGTTAGGTTTAGATTTGGGGTTAGGTTTAGATTTTAGGTTTAGATTTGGGGTTAGGTTTAGATTTTAGGTTTAGATTTGGGGTTAGGTTTAGATTTTAGGTTTAGATTTGGGGTTAGGTTTAGATTTGGGGTTAGGTTTAGATTTTAGGTTTAGATTTGGGGTTAGGTTTAGATTTGGGGTTAGGTTTAGATTTTAGGTTTAGATTTGGGGTTAGGTTTAGAATTTAGGTTTAAATTTGGGGTTAGGTTTAGATTTTAGGTTTAGATTTGGGGTTAGGTTTAGATTTGGGGTTAGGTTTAGATTTTAGGTTTAGATTTGGGGTTAGGTTTAGATTTTAGGTTTAGATTTGGGGTTAGGTTTAGATTTGGGGTTAGGTTTAGATTTTAGGTTTAGATTTGGGGTTAGGTTTAGATTTTAGGTTTAGATTTGGGGTTAGGTTTAGATTTGGGGTTAGGTTTAGATTTTAGGTTTAGATTTGGGGTTAGGTTTAGATTTTAGGTTTAAATTTGGGGTAAGGTTTAGATTTGAGGTTAGGTTTAGATTTTAGGTTTAGATTTGGGGTTAGGTTTAGATTTGGGGTTAGGTTTAGATTTTAGGTTTAGATTTGGGGTTAGGTTTAGATTTTAGGTTTAGATTTGAGGTTTAGATTTGGGGTTAGGTTTAGATTTTAGGTTTAGATTTGGGGTTAGGTTTAGATTTGGGGTTAGGTTTAGATTTTAGGTTTAGATTTGGGGTTACGTTTAGGTTTTAGGTTTAGATTTGGGGTTAGGTTTAGATTTGGGGTTAGGTTTAGATTTTAGGTTTAGATTTGGGGTTAGGTTTAGATTTTAGGGTTAGATTTGGGGTTAGGTTTAGATTTGGGGTTAGGTTTAGATTTTAGGTTTAGATTTGGGGTTAGATTTAGATTTGGGGTTAGGTTTAGATTTTAGGTTTAGATTTGGGGTTAGGTTTAGATTTGGGGTTAGGTTTAGATTTTAGGTTTAGATATGGGGTTAGGTTTAGATTTTAGGTTTAGATTTGGGTTTAGGTTTAGATTTGGGGTTAGGTTTAGATTTTAGGTTTAGATTTGGGGTTAGGTTTAGATTTTAGGTTTAGATTTGGGTTAGGTTTAGATTTGGGGTTAGGTTTAGATTTTAGGTTTAGATTTGGGGTTAGGTTTAGATTTTAGGTTTAGATTTGGGGTTAGGTTTAGATTTGGGGTTAGGTTTAGATTTTAGGTTTAGATTTGGGGTTAGGTTTAGATTTTAGGTTTAGATTTGGGTTTAGGTTTAGATTTTAGGTTTAGATTTGGGGTTAGGTTTAGATTTGGGGTTAGGTTTAGATTTTAGGTTTAGATTTGGGGTTAGGTTTACATTTGGGGTTAGGTTTAGATTTTAGGTTTAGATTTGGGGTTAGGTTTACATTTGGGGTTAGGTTTAGATTTTAGGTTTAGATTTGGGGTTAGGTTTAGATTTTAGGTTTAAATTTGGGGTTAGGTTTAGATTTTAGGTTTAGATTTGGGGTTAGGTTTAGATTTGGGGTTAGGTTTAGATTTTAAGTTTAGATTTGGGGTTAGGTTTAGATTTGGGGTTAGGTTTAGATTTTAGGTTTAGATTTGGGGTTAGGTTTAGATTTTAGGTGTAGATTTGGGGTTAGGTTTAGATTTGGGGTTAGGTTTAGATTTTAGGATTATATTTGGGGTAAGGGTTAGATTTGGGGTTAGGTTTAGATTTTAGGTTTAGATTTGGGGTTAGGTTTAGATTTTAGGTTTAGAATTGGGGTTAGGTTTAGATTTTAGGTTTAGATTTGGGGTTAGGTTTAGATTTGGGGTTAGGTTTAGATTTTAGGTTTAGATTTGGGGTTAGGTTTAGATTTTAGGTTTAGATTTGGGGTTAGGTTTAGATTTGGGGTTAGGTTTAGATTTTAGGTTTAGATTTGGGGTTAGGTTTAGATTTTAGGTTTAGATTTGGGGTTAGGTTTAGATTTTAGGTTTATATTTGGGGTAAGGTTTAGATTTGGGGTTAGGTTTAGATTTTAGGTTTAGAATTGGGGTTAGGTTTAGATTTTAGGTTTAGAATTGGGGTTAGGTTTAGATTTTAGGTTTAGATTTGGGGTTAGGTTTAGATTTTAGGTTTAGATTTGGGGTTAGGTTTAGATTTTAGGTTTAGATTTTAGGTTTAGATTTGGGGTTAGGTTTAGATTTGGGGTTAGGTTTAGATTTTAGGTTTAAATTTGGGGTTAGGTTTAGATTTTAGGTTTAGATTTGGGCTTAGGTTTAGATTTTAGGTTTAGATTTGGGGTTAGGTTTAGATTTTAGGTTTAGATTTGGAGTTAGGTTTAGATTTTAGGTTTAGATTTGGGGTTAGGTTTAGATTTGGGGTTAGGTTTAGATTTTAGGTTTAGATTTGGGGTTAGGTTTAGATTTGGGGTTAGGTTTAGATTTTAGGTTTAGATTTGGGGTTAGGTTTAGATTTTAGGTTTAGATTTTAGGTTTAGATTTGGGGTTAGGTTTAGATTTTAGGTTTAGATTTGGGGTTAGGTTTAGATTTTAGATTTATATTTGGGGTTAGGTTTACATTTTAGGTTTATATTTGGGGTAAGGTTTAGATTTGGGGTTAGGTTTAGATTTTAGGTTTAGATTTGGGGTTAGGTTTAGATTTGGGGTTAGGTTTAGGTTTTAGGTTTAGATTTGGTGTTAGGTTTAGATTTTAGGTTTAGATATGGGGTTAGGTTTAGATTTTAGGTTTAGATTTGGGGTTAGGCTTAGATTTTAGGTTTATATTTGGGGTAAGGTTTAGATTTTAGGTTTAGATTTGGGGTAAGGTTTAGATTTGGGGTTAGGTTTAGATTTTAGGTTTAGATTTGGGGTTAGGTTTAGATTTGGGGGTAGGTTTAGATTTTAGGTTTACATTTGGGGTTAGGTTTAGATTTTAGGTTTAGATATGGGGTTAGGTTTAGATTTGGGGTTAGGTTTAGATTTTAGTTTTAGATATGGGGTTAGGTTTAGATTTGGGGTTAGGTTTAGATTTTAGGTTTAGATTTGGGGTTAGGTTTAGATTTTAGGTTTAGATTTGGGGTTAGGTTTAGATTTTAGGTTTAGATTTGGGGTTAGGTTTAGATTTTAGGTTTAGATTTGGGGTTAGGTTTAGATTTGGGGTTAGGTTTAGATTTTAGGTTTAGATTTGGGGTTAGGTTTTAGGTTTAGATTTGGGGTTAGGTTTAGATTTGGGGTTAGGTTTAGATTTTAGGTTTAGATTTGGGGTTAGGTTTAGATTTTAGGTTTAGATTTGGGGTTAGGTTTAGATTTTAGGTTTAGATTTGGGGTTAGGTTTAGATTTGGGGTTAGGTTTAGATTTGGGGTTAGGTTTAGATTTTAGGTTTAGATTTGGGGTTAGGTTTAGAATTTAGGTTTAAATTTGGGGTTAGGTTTAGATTTTAGGTTTAGATTTGGGGTTAGGTTTAGATTTGGGGTTAGGTTTAGATTTTAGGTTTAGATTTGGGGTTAGGTTTAGATTTGGGGTTAGGTTTAGATTTTAGGTTTAGATTTGGGGTTAGGTTTAGATTTGGGGTTAGGTTTAGATTTTAGGTTTAGATTTGGGGTTAGGTTTAGATTTTAGGTTTAGATTTGGGGTTAGGTTTAGATTTGGGGTTAGGTTTAGATTTTAGGTTTAGATTTGGGGTTAGGTTTAGATTTTAGGTTTAAATTTGGGGTAAGGTTTAGATTTGAGGTTAGGTTTAGATTTTAGGTTTAGATTTGGGGTTAGGTTTAGATTTGGAGTTAGGTTTAGATTTTAGGTTTAGATTTGGGGTTAGGTTTAGATTTTAGGTTTAGATTTTAGGTTTAGATTTGGGGTTAGGTTTAGATTTGGGGTTAGGTTTAGATTTTAGGTTTAGATTTGGGGTTAGGTTTAGATTTTAGGTTTAGATTTGGGGTTAGGTTTAGGTTTTAGGTTTAGATTTGGGGTTAGGTTTAGATTTGGGGTTAGGTTTAGATTTTAGGTTTAGATTTGGGGTTAGGTTTAGGTTTTAGGTTTAGATTTGGGGTTAGGTTTAGATTTGGGGTTAGGTTTAGATTTTAGGTTTAGATTTGGGGTTAGGTTTAGATTTTAGGTTTAGATTTGGGGTTAGGTTTAGATTTGGGGTTAGGTTTAGATTTTAGGTTTAGATTTGGGGTTAGATTTAGATTTGGGGTTAGGTTTAGATTTTAGGTTTAGATTTGGGGTTAGGTTTAGATTTGGGGTTAGGTTTAGATTTGGGGTTAGGTTTAGATTTTAGGTTTAGATTTTAGGTTTAGATTTGGGGTTAGGTTTAGATTTTAGGTTTAGATTTGGGGTTAGGTTTAGATTTTAGGTTTAGATTTGGGGTTAGGTTTAGATTTTAGGTTTAGATTTGGGGTAAGGTTTAGATTTGGGGTTAGGTTTAGATTTTAGGTTTAGATTTGGTGTTAGGTTTAGATTTGGGGTTAGGTTTAGATTTTAGGTTTAGATTTGGTGTTAGGTTTAGATTTTAGGTTTAGATATGGGGTTAGGTTTAGATTTGGGGTTAGGTTTAGATTTTAGGTTTAGATTTGGGGTTAGGTTTAGATTTGGGGTTAGGTTTAGATTTTAGGTTTAGATTTGGGGTTAGGTTTAGATTTTAGGTTTAGATTTGGGTTTAGGTTTAGATTTGGGGTTAGGTTTAGATTTTAGGTTTAGATTTGGGGTTAGGTTTAGATTTTAGGTTTAGATTTGGGGTTAGGTTTAGATTTTGGGTTAGGTTTAGATTTTAGGTTTAGATTTGGGGTTAGGTTTAGATTTTAGGTTTAGATTTGGGGTTAGGTTTAGATTTGGGGTTAGGTTTAGATTTTAGGTTTAGATTTGGGGTTAGGTTTAGATTTTAGGTTTAGATATGGGGTTAGGTTTAGATTTGGGGTTAGGTTTAGATTTTAGGTTTAGATTTGGGGTTAGGTTTAGATTTTAGGTTTAGATTTGGGGTTAGGTTTAGATTTGGGGTTAGGTTTAGATTTTAGGTTTAGATTTGGGGTTAGGTTTAGATTTTAGGTTTAGATTTGGGGTTAGGTTTAGATTTGGGGTTAGGTTTAGATTTTAGGTTTAGATTTGGGGTTAGGTTTAGATTTTAGGTTTAGATTTGGGGTTAGGTTTAGATTTTAGGTGTAGATTTGGGGTTAGGTTTAGATTTGGGGTTAGGTTTAGATTTTAGGTTTAGATTTGGGGTTAGGGTTAGATTTTAGGTTTATATTTGGGGTAAGGGTTAGATTTGGGGTTAGGTTTAGATTTTAGGTTTAGATTTGGGGTTAGGTTTAGATTTTAGGTTTAGAATTGGGGTTAGGTTTAGATTTTAGTTTTAGATTTGGGGTTAGGCTTAGATTTTAGGTTAGGTTTAGATTTTAGGTTTAGATTTGGGGTTAGGTTTAGATTTTAGGTTTAGATTTTAGGTTTAGATTTGGGGTTAGGTTTAGATTTGGGGTTAGGTTTAGATTTTAGGTTTAGATTTGGGGTTAGTTTTAGATTTGGGGTTAGGTTTAGATTTTAGGTTTAGATTTGGTGTTAGGTTTAGATTTTAGGTTTAGATATGGGGTTAGGTTTAGATTTTAGGTTTAGATTTGGGGTTAGGTTTAGATTTTAGGTTTAGATTTGGGGTTAGGTTTAGATTTTAGGTTTAGATTTTAGGTTTAGATTTGGGGTTAGGTTTAGATTTGGGGTTAGGTTTAGATTTTAGGTTTAGATTTGGGGTTAGGTTTAGATTTTAGGTTTAGATTTGGGGTTAGGTTTAGATTTGGGGTTAGGTTTAGATTTTAGGTTTAGATTTGGGGTTAGGTTTAGATTTTAGGTTTAGATTTGGGGTTAGGTTTAGATTTGGGGTTAGGTTTAGATTTTAGGTTTAGATTTGGGGTTAGGTTTAGATTTTAGGTTTAGATTTTAGGTTTAGATTTGTGGTTAGGTTTAGATTTTAGGTTTAGATTTGGGGTTAGGTTTAGATTTTAGGTTTAGATTTGGGGTAAGGTTTAGATTTGGGGTTAGGTTTAGATTTTAGGTTTAGATTTGGGGTTAGGTTTAGATTTGGGGTTAGGTTTAGATTTTAGGTTTAGATTTGGGGTTAGGTTTAGATTTGGGGTTAGGTTTAGATTTTAGGTTTAGATTTGGGGTTAGGTTTAGATTTTAGGTTTAGATATGGGGTTAGGTTTAGATTTTAGGTTTAGATTTGGGGTTAGGTTTAGATTTTAGGTTTAGATTTGGGGTTAGGTTTAGATTTTAGGTTTAGATTTGGGGTAAGGTTTAGATTTGGGGTTAGGTTTAGATTTTAGGTTTAGATTTGGTGTTAGGTTTAGATTTGAGGGTAGGTTTAGATTTTAGGTTTACATTTGGGGTTAGGTTTAGATTTTAGGTTTAGATATGGGTTTAGGTTTAGATTTGGGGTTAGGTTTAGATTTTAGGTTTAGATTTGGGGTTAGGTTTAGATTTGGGGTTAGATTTAGATTTTAGGTTTAGATTTGGGGTTAGGTTTAGATTTTAGGTTTAGATTTGGGGTTAGGTTTAGATTTTAGGTTTAGATTTGGGGTTAGGTTTAGATTTGGGGTTAGGTTTAGATTTTAGGATTAGATTTGGGGTTAGGTTTAGATTTTAGGTTTAGATTTGGGGTTAGGTTTAGATTTGGGGTTAGGTTTAGATTTTAGGTTTAGATTTGGGGTTAGGTTTAGATTTTAGGTTTAGATTTGGGGTTAGGTTTAGATTTGGGGTTAGGTTTAGATTTTAGGTTTAGATTTGGGGTTAGGTTTAGATTTGGGGTTAGGTTTAGATTTTAGGTGTAGATTTGGGGTTAGGTTTAGATTTGGGGTTAGGTTTAGATTTTAGGTTTAGATTTGGGGTTAGGTTTAGATTTTAGGTTTATATTTGGGGTAAGGTTTAGATTTGGGGTTAGGTTTAGATTTTAGGTTTAGATTTGGGGTTAGGTTTAGATTTTAGGTTTAGAATTGGGGTTAGGTTTAGATTTTAGGTTTAGATTTGGGGTTAGGCTTAGATTTGGGGTTAGGTTTAGATTTTAGGTTTAGATTTGGGGTTAGGTTTAGATTTTAGGTTTAGATTTCAGGTTTAGATTTGGGGTTAGGTTTAGATTTTAGGTTTAGATTTGGGGTTAGGTTTAGATTTGGGGTTAGGTTTAGATTTTAGGTTTAGATTTGGGGTTAGATTTAGATTTGGGGTTAGGTTTAGATTTTAGGTTTAGATTTGGGGTTAGGTTTAGATTTGGGGTTAGGTTTAGATTTGGGGTTAGGTTTAGATTTTAGGTTTAGATTTTAGGTTTAGATTTGGGGTTAGGTTTAGATTTTAGGTTTAGATTTGGGGTTAGGTTTAGATTTTAGGTTTAGATTTGGGGTTAGGTTTAGATTTTAGGTTTAGATTTGGGGTAAGGTTTAGATTTGGGGTTAGGTTTAGATTTTAGGTTTAGATTTGGTGTTAGGTTTAGATTTGGGGTTAGGTTTAGATTTTAGGTTTAGATTTGGTGTTAGGTTTAGATTTTAGGTTTAGATATGGGGTTAGGTTTAGATTTGGGGTTAGGTTTAGATTTTAGGTTTAGATTTGGGGTTAGGTTTAGATTTGGGGTTAGGTTTAGATTTTAGGTTTAGATTTGGGGTTAGGTTTAGATTTTAGGTTTAGATTTGGGTTTAGGTTTAGATTTGGGGTTAGGTTTAGATTTTAGGTTTAGATTTG
This sequence comes from Patagioenas fasciata, assembly GCF_037038585.1. NCBI lineage: Eukaryota > Metazoa > Chordata > Aves > Columbiformes > Columbidae > Patagioenas > Patagioenas fasciata. The sequence continues at coordinate 92,219 of NW_027288651.1, read as the reverse complement.
GGGTTAGGTTTAGATTTTAGGTTTAGATTTGGGGTTAGGTTTAGATTTTGGGTTAGGTTTAGATTTTAGGTTTAGATTTGGGGTTAGGTTTAGATTTTAGGTTTAGATTTGGGGTTAGGTTTAGATTTGGGGTTAGGTTTAGATTTTAGGTTTAGATTTGGGGTTAGGTTTAGATTTTAGGTTTAGATATGGGGTTAGGTTTAGATTTGGGGTTAGGTTTAGATTTTAGGTTTAGATTTGGGGTTAGGTTTAGATTTTAGGTTTAGATTTGGGGTTAGGTTTAGATTTGGGGTTAGGTTTAGATTTTAGGTTTAGATTTGGGGTTAGGTTTAGATTTTAGGTTTAGATTTGGGGTTAGGTTTAGATTTGGGGTTAGGTTTAGATTTTAGGTTTAGATTTGGGGTTAGGTTTAGATTTTAGGTTTAGATTTGGGGTTAGGTTTAGATTTTAGGTGTAGATTTGGGGTTAGGTTTAGATTTGGGGTTAGGTTTAGATTTTAGGTTTAGATTTGGGGTTAGGTTTAGATTTTAGGTTTATATTTGGGGTAAGGGTTAGATTTGGGGTTAGGTTTAGATTTTAGGTTTAGATTTGGGGTTAGGTTTAGATTTTAGGTTTAGAATTGGGGTTAGGTTTAGATTTTAGTTTTAGATTTGGGGTTAGGCTTAGATTTTAGGTTAGGTTTAGATTTTAGGTTTAGATTTGGGGTTAGGTTTAGATTTTAGGTTTAGATTTTAGGTTTAGATTTGGGGTTAGGTTTAGATTTGGGGTTAGGTTTAGATTTTAGGTTTAGATTTGGGGTTAGGTTTAGATTTGGGGTTAGGTTTAGATTTTAGGTTTAGATTTGGTGTTAGGTTTAGATTTTAGGTTTAGATATGGGGTTAGGTTTAGATTTTAGGTTTAGATTTGGGGTTAGGTTTAGATTTTAGGTTTAGATTTGGGGTTAGGTTTAGATTTTAGGTTTAGATTTTAGGTTTAGATTTGGGGTTAGGTTTAGATTTGGGGTTAGGTTTAGATTTTAGGTTTAGATTTGGGGTTAGGTTTAGATTTTAGGTTTAGATTTGGGGTTAGGTTTAGATTTGGGGTTAGGTTTAGATTTTAGGTTTAGATTTGGGGTTAGGTTTAGATTTTAGGTTTAGATTTGGGGTTAGGTTTAGATTTGGGGTTAGGTTTAGATTTTAGGTTTAGATTTGGGGTTAGGTTTAGATTTTAGGTTTAGATTTTAGGTTTAGATTTGTGGTTAGGTTTAGATTTTAGGTTTAGATTTGGGGTTAGGTTTAGATTTTAGGTTTAGATTTGGGGTAAGGTTTAGATTTGGGGTTAGGTTTAGATTTTAGGTTTAGATTTGGGGTTAGGTTTAGATTTGGGGTTAGGTTTAGATTTTAGGTTTAGATTTGGGGTTAGGTTTAGATTTGGGGTTAGGTTTAGATTTTAGGTTTAGATTTGGGGTTAGGTTTAGATTTTAGGTTTAGATATGGGGTTAGGTTTAGATTTTAGGTTTAGATTTGGGGTTAGGTTTAGATTTTAGGTTTAGATTTGGGGTTAGGTTTAGATTTTAGGTTTAGATTTGGGGTAAGGTTTAGATTTGGGGTTAGGTTTAGATTTTAGGTTTAGATTTGGTGTTAGGTTTAGATTTGAGGGTAGGTTTAGATTTTAGGTTTACATTTGGGGTTAGGTTTAGATTTTAGGTTTAGATATGGGTTTAGGTTTAGATTTGGGGTTAGGTTTAGATTTTAGGTTTAGATTTGGGGTTAGGTTTAGATTTGGGGTTAGATTTAGATTTTAGGTTTAGATTTGGGGTTAGGTTTAGATTTTAGGTTTAGATTTGGGGTTAGGTTTAGATTTTAGATTTAGATTTGGGGTTAGGTTTAGATTTGGGGTTAGGTTTAGATTTTAGGATTAGATTTGGGGTTAGGTTTAGGTTTTAGGTTTAGATTTGGGGTTAGGTTTAGATTTGGGGTTAGGTTTAGATTTTAGGTTTAGATTTGGGGTTAGGTTTAGATTTTAGGTTTAGATTTGGGGTTAGGTTTAGATTTGGGGTTAGGTTTAGATTTTAGGTTTAGATTTGGGGTTAGGTTTAGATTTGGGGTTAGGTTTAGATTTTAGGTGTAGATTTGGGGTTAGGTTTAGATTTGGGGTTAGGTTTAGATTTTAGGTTTAGATTTGGGGTTAGGTTTAGATTTTAGGTTTATATTTGGGGTAAGGTTTAGATTTGGGGTTAGGTTTAGATTTTAGGTTTAGATTTGGGGTTAGGTTTAGATTTTAGGTTTAGAATTGGGGTTAGGTTTAGATTTTAGGTTTAGATTTGGGGTTAGGCTTAGATTTGGGGTTAGGTTTAGATTTTAGGTTTAGATTTGGGGTTAGGTTTAGATTTTAGGTTTAGATTTCAGGTTTAGATTTGGGGTTAGGTTTAGATTTTAGGTTTAGATTTGGGGTTAGGTTTAGATATGGGGTTAGGTTTAGATTTTAGGTTTAGATTTGGGGTTAGGTTTAGATTTTAGGTTTAGATTTGGGGTAAGGTTTAGATTTGGGGTTAGGTTTAGATTTGGGGTTAGATTTAGATTTTAGGTTTAGATTTGGGGTTAGGTTTAGATTTTAGGTTTAGATTTGGGGTTAGGTTTAGATTTTAGGTTTAGATTTGGGGTTAGGTTTAGATTTGGGGTTAGGTTTAGATTTTAGGATTAGATTTGGGGTTAGGTTTAGGTTTTAGGTTTAGATTTGGGGTTAGGTTTAGATTTGGGGTTAGGTTTAGATTTTAGGTTTAGATTTGGGGTTAGGTTTAGATTTTAGGTTTAGATTTGGGGTTAGGTTTAGATTTGGGGTTAGGTTTAGATTTTAGGTTTAGATTTGGGGTTAGGTTTAGATTTGGGGTTAGGTTTAGATTTTAGGTGTAGATTTGGGGTTAGGTTTAGATTTGGGGTTAGGTTTAGATTTTAGGTTTAGATTTGGGGTTAGGTTTAGATTTTAGGTTTAGATATGGGGTTAGGTTTAGATTTTAGGTTTAGATTTGGGGTTAGGTTTAGATTTTAGGTTTAGATTTGGGGTTAGGTTTAGATTTTAGGTTTAGATTTGGGGTAAGGTTTAGATTTGGGGTTAGGTTTAGATTTTAGGTTTAGATTTGGGGTTAGGTTTAGATTTGGGGGTAGGTTTAGATTTTAGGTTTACATTTGGGGTTAGGTTTAGATTTTAGGTTTAGATATGGGGTTAGGTTTAGATTTGGGGTTAGGTTTAGATTTTAGGTTTAGATATGGGGTTAGGTTTAGATTTGGGGTTAGGTTTAGATTTTAGGTTTAGAATTGGGGTTAGGTTTAGATTTGGGGTTAGGTTTAGATTTTAGGTTTAGATTTGGGGTTAGGTTTAGATTTTAGGTTTAGATTTGGGGTTAGGTTCAGATTTGGGGTTAGGTTTAGATTTTAGGTTTAGATTTGGGGTTAGGTTTAGGTTTTAGGTTTAGATTTGGGGTTAGGTTTAGATTTGGGGTTAGGTTTAGATTTTAGGTTTAGATTTGGGGTTAGGTTTAGATTTTAGGTTTAGATTTGGGGTTAGGTTTAGATTTGGGGTTAGGTTTAGATTTTAGGTTTAGATTTGGGGTTAGGTTTAGGTTTTAGGTTTAGATTTGGGGTTAGGTTTAGATTTGGGGTTAGGTTTAGATTTTAGGTTTAGATTTGGTGTTAGGTTTAGATTTTAGGTTTAGATATGGGGTTAGGTTTAGATTTTAGGTTTAGATTTGGGGTTAGGTTTAGATTTTAGGTTTAGATTTGGGGTTAGGTTTAGATTTTAGGTTTAGATTTGGGGTTAGGTTTAGATTTTAGGTTTAGATTTGGGGTTAGGTTTAGATTTGGGGTTAGGTTTAGATTTTAGGTTTAGATTTGGGGTTAGGTTTAGATTTTAGGTTTAGATTTGGGGTTAGGTTTAGATTTGGGGTTAGGTTTAGATTTTAGGTTTAGATTTGGGGTTAGGTTTAGATTTTAGGTTTAGATTTTAGGTTTAGATTTGTGGTTAGGTTTAGATTTTAGGTTTAGATTTGGGGTTAGGTTTAGATTTTAGGTTTAGATTTAGGTTTAGGTTTAGATTTTAGGTTTAGATTTTAGGTTTAGATTTGGGGTTAGGTTTAGATTTGGGGTTAGGTTTAGATTTTAGGTTTAGATTTGGGGTTAGGTTTAGATTTGGGGTTAGGTTTAGATTTTAGGTTTAGATTTGGTGTTAGGTTTAGATTTTAGGTTTAGATTTGGGGTTAGGTTTAGATTTTAGGTTTAGATATGGGGTTAGGTTTAGATTTTAGGTTTAGATTTGGGGTTAGGTTTAGATTTTAGGTTTAGATTTGGGGTTAGGTTTAGATTTTAGGTTTAGATTTGGGGTAAGGTTTAGATTTGGGGTTAGGATTAGATTTTAGGTTTAGATTTGGGGTTAGGTTTAGATTTGAGGGTAGGTTTAGATTTTAGGTTTACATTTGGGGTTAGGTTTAGATTTTAGGTTTAGATATGGGTTTAGGTTTAGATTTGGGGTTAGGTTTAGATTTTAGGTTTAGATTTGGGGTTAGGTTTAGATTTGGGGTTAGATTTAGATTTTAGGTTTAGATTTGGGGTTAGGTTTAGATTTTAGGTTTAGATTTGGGGTTAGGTTTAGATTTTAGGTTTAGATTTGGGGTTAGGTTTAGATTTGGGGTTAGGTTTAGATTTTAGGATTAGATTTGGGGTTAGGTTTAGGTTTTAGGTTTAGATTTGGGGTTAGGTTTAGATTTGGGGTTAGGTTTAGATTTTAGGTTTAGATTTGGGGTTAGGTTTAGATTTGGGGTTAGGTTTAGATTTTAGGTGTAGATTTGGGGTTAGGTTTAGATTTGGGGTTAGGTTTAGATTTTAGGTTTAGATTTGGGGTTAGGTTTAGATTTTAAGTTTATATTTGGGGTAAGGTTTAGATTTGGGGTTAGGTTTAGATTTTAGGTTTAGATTTGGGGTTAGGTTTAGATTTTAGGTTTAGAATTGGGGTTAGGTTTAGATTTTAGGTTTAGATTTGGGGTTAGTCTTAGATTTGGGGTTAGGTTTAGATTTTAGGTTTAGATTTGGGGTTAGGTTTAGATTTTAGGTTTAGATTTCAGGTTTAGATTTGGGGTTAGGTTTAGATTTTAGGTTTAGATTTGGGGTTAGGTTTAGATTTGGGGTTAGGTTTAGATTTTAGGTTTAGATTTGGGGTTAGGTTTAGATTTTAGGTTTAGATTTGGGGTAAGGTTTAGATTTGGGGTTAGGTTTAGATTTTAGGTTTAGATTTGGGGTTAGGTTTAGATTTGGGGTTAGGTTTAGATTTTAGGTTTAGATTTGGGGTTAGGTTTAGATTTTAGGTTTAGATATGGGGTTAGGTTTAGATTTTAGGTTTAGATTTGGGGTTAGGTTTAGATTTTAGGTTTAGATTTGGGGTTAGGTTTAGATTTTAGGTTTAGATTTGGGGTAAGGTTTAGATTTGTGGTTAGGTTTAGATTTTAGGTTTAGATTTGGGGTTAGGTTTAGATTTGGGGGTAGGTTTAGATTTTAGGTTTACATTTGGGGTTAGGTTTAGATTTTAGGTTTAGATATGGGGTTAGGTTTAGATTTGGGGTTAGGTTTAGATTTTAGGTTTAGATATGGGGTTAGGTTTAGATTTGGGGTTAGGTTTAGGTTTTAGGTTTAGATTTGGGGTTAGGTTTAGATTTGGTTAGGTTTAGATTTTAGGTTTAGATTTGGGGTTAGGTTTAGATTTTAGGTTTAGATTTGGGGTTTAGATTTGGGGTTAGGTTTAGATTTTAGGTTTAGATTTGCGGTTAGGTTTAGGTTTTAGGTTTAGATTTGGGGTTAGGTTTAGATTTGGGGTTAGGTTTAGATTTTAGGTTTAGATTTGGGGTTAGGTTTAGATTTTAGGTTTAGATTTGGGGTTAGGTTTAGATTTGGGGTTAGGTTTAGATTTTAGGATTAGATTTGGGGTTAGGTTTAGGTTTTAGGTTTAGATTTGGGGTTAGGTTTAGATTTGGGGTTAGGTTTAGATTTTAGGTTTAGATTTGGGGTTAGGTTTAGATTTGGGGTTAGGTTTAGATTTTAGGTTTAGATTTGGGGTTAGGTTTAGATTTTAGGTTTAGATTTGGGGTTAGGTTTAGATTTTAGGTTTATATTTGGGGTAAGGTTTAGATTTGGGGTTAGGTTTAGATTTTAGGTTTAGATTTGGGGTTAGGTTTAGATTTTAGGTTTAGAATTGGGGTTAGGTTTAGATTTTAGGTTTAGATTTGGGGTTAGGCTTAGATTTGGGGTTAGGTTTAGATTTTAGGTTTAGATTTGGGGTTAGGTTTAGATTTTAGGTTTAGATTTCAGGTTTAGATTTGGGGTTAGGTTTAGATTTTAGGTTTAGATTTGGGGTTAGGTTTAGATTTGGGGTTAGGTTTAGATTTTAGGTTTAGATTTGGGGTTAGGTTTAGATTTTAGGTTTAGATTTGGGGTAAGGTTTAGATTTGGGGTTAGGTTTAGATTTTAGGTTTAGATTTGGGGTTAGGTTTAGATTTGGGGTTAGGTTTAGATTTTAGGTTTAGATTTGGGGTTAGGTTTAGATTTTAGGTTTAGATATGGGGTTAGGTTTAGATTTTAGGTTTAGATTTGGGGTTAGGTTTAGATTTTAGGTTTAGATTTGGGGTTAGGTTTAGATTTTAGGTTTAGATTTGGGGTAAGGTTTAGATTTGGGGTTAGGTTTAGATTTTAGGTTTAGATTTGGGGTTAGGTTTAGATTTGGGGGTAGGTTTAGATTTTAGGTTTACATTTGGGGTTAGGTTTAGATTTTAGGTATAGATATGGGGTTAGGTTTAGATTTGGGGTTAGGTTTAGATTTTAGGTTTAGATATGGGGTTAGGTTTAGATTTGGGGTTAGGTTTAGGTTTTAGGTTTAGATTTGGGGTTAGGTTTAGATTTGGGGTTAGGTTTAGATTTTAGGTTTAGATTTGGGGTTAGGTTTAGATTTTAGGTTTAGATTTGGGGTTAGGTTTAGATTTGGGGTTAGGTTTAGATTTTAGGTTTAGATTTGGGGTTAGGTTTAGGTTTTAGGTTTAGATTTGGGGTTAGGTTTAGATTTGGGGTTAGGTTTAGATTTTAGGTTTAGATTTGGGGTTAGGTTTAGATTTTAGGTTTAGATTTGGGGTTAGGTTTAGATTTGGGGTTAGGTTTAGATTTTAGGTTTAGATTTGGGGTTAGGTTAAGATTTTAGGTTTAGATTTGGGGTTAGGTTTAGATTTTAGGTTTAGATTTGGGGTTAGGTTTAGATTTGGGGTTAGGTTTAGATTTTAGGTTTAGATTTGGGGTTAGGTTTAGGTTTTAGGTTTAGATTTGGGGTTAGGTTTAGATTTGGGGTTAGGTTTAGATTTTAGGTTTAGATTTGGGGTTAGGTTTAGATTTTAGGTTTAGATATGGGGTTAGGTTTAGATTTTAGGTTTAGATTTGGGGTTAGGTTTAGATTTTAGGTTTAGATTTGGGGTTAGGTTTAGATTTTAGGTTTAGATTTGGGGTAAGGTTTAGATTTGGGGTTAGGTTTAGATTTTAGGTTTAGATTTGGTGTTAGGTTTAGATTTGAGGGTAGGTTTAGATTTTAGGTTTACATTTGGGGTTAGGTTTAGATTTTAGGTTTAGATATGGGTTTAGGTTTAGATTTGGGGTTAGGTTTAGATTTTAGGTTTAGATTTGGGGTTAGGTTTAGATTTGGGGTTAGATTTAGATTTTAGGTTTAGATTTGGGGTTAGGTTTAGATTTTAGGTTTAGATTTGGGGTTAGGTTTAGATTTTAGGTTTAGATTTGGGGTTAGGTTTAGATTTGGGGTTAGGTTTAGATTTTAGGATTAGATTTGGGGTTAGGTTTAGGTTTTAGGTTTAGATTTGGGGTTAGGTTTAGATTTGGGGTTAGGTTTAGATTTTAGGTTTAGATTTGGGGTTAGGTTTAGATTTTAGGTTTAGATTTGGGGTTAGGTTTAGATTTGGGGTTAGGTTTAGATTTTAGGTTTAGATTTGGGGTTAGGTTTAGATTTGGGGTTAGGTTTAGATTTTAGGTGTAGATTTGGGGTTAGGTTTAGATTTGGGGTTAGGTTTAGATTTTAGGTTTAGATTTGGGGTTAGGTTTAGATTTTAGGTTTATATTTGGGGTAAGGTTTAGATTTGGGGTTAGGTTTAGATTTTAGGTTTAGATTTGGGGTTAGGTTTAGATTTTAGGTTTAGAATTGGGGTTAGGTTTAGATTTTAGGTTTAGATTTGGGGTTAGGCTTAGATTTGGGGTTAGGTTTAGATTTTAGGTTTAGATTTGGGGTTAGGTTTAGATTTTAGGTTTAGATTTCAGGTTTAGATTTGGGGTTAGGTTTAGATTTTAGGTTTAGATTTGGGGTTAGGTTTAGATATGGGGTTAGGTTTAGATTTTAGGTTTAGATTTGGGGTTAGGTTTAGATTTTAGGTTTAGATTTGGGGTAAGGTTTAGATTTGGGGTTAGGTTTAGATTTGGGGTTAGATTTAGATTTTAGGTTTAGATTTGGGGTTAGGTTTAGATTTTAGGTTTAGATTTGGGGTTAGGTTTAGATTTTAGGTTTAGATTTGGGGTTAGGTTTAGATTTGGGGTTAGGTTTAGATTTTAGGATTAGATTTGGGGTTAGGTTTAGGTTTTAGGTTTAGATTTGGGGTTAGGTTTAGATTTGGGGTTAGGTTTAGATTTTAGGTTTAGATTTGGGGTTAGGTTTAGATTTTAGGTTTAGATTTGGGGTTAGGTTTAGATTTGGGGTTAGGTTTAGATTTTAGGTTTAGATTTGGGGTTAGGTTTAGATTTGGGGTTAGGTTTAGATTTTAGGTGTAGATTTGGGGTTAGGTTTAGATTTGGGGTTAGGTTTAGATTTTAGGTTTAGATTTGGGGTTAGGTTTAGATTTTAGGTTTAGATATGGGGTTAGGTTTAGATTTTAGGTTTAGATTTGGGGTTAGGTTTAGATTTTAGGTTTAGATTTGGGGTTAGGTTTAGATTTTAGGTTTAGATTTGGGGTAAGGTTTAGATTTGGGGTTAGGTTTAGATTTTAGGTTTAGATTTGGGGTTAGGTTTAGATTTGGGGGTAGGTTTAGATTTTAGGTTTACATTTGGGGTTAGGTTTAGATTTTAGGTTTAGATATGGGGTTAGGTTTAGATTTGGGGTTAGGTTTAGATTTTAGGTTTAGATATGGGGTTAGGTTTAGATTTGGGGTTAGGTTTAGATTTTAGGTTTAGAATTGGGGTTAGGTTTAGATTTGGGGTTAGGTTTAGATTTTAGGTTTAGATTTGGGGTTAGGTTTAGATTTTAGGTTTAGATTTGGGGTTAGGTTCAGATTTGGGGTTAGGTTTAGATTTTAGGTTTAGATTTGGGGTTAGGTTTAGGTTTTAGGTTTAGATTTGGGGTTAGGTTTAGATTTGGGGTTAGGTTTAGATTTTAGGTTTAGATTTGGGGTTAGGTTTAGATTTTAGGTTTAGATTTGGGGTTAGGTTTAGATTTGGGGTTAGGTTTAGATTTTAGGTTTAGATTTGGGGTTAGGTTTAGGTTTTAGGTTTAGATTTGGGGTTAGGTTTAGATTTGGGGTTAGGTTTAGATTTTAGGTTTAGATTTGGTGTTAGGTTTAGATTTTAGGTTTAGATATGGGGTTAGGTTTAGATTTTAGGTTTAGATTTGGGGTTAGGTTTAGATTTTAGGTTTAGATTTGGGGTTAGGTTTAGATTTTAGGTTTAGATTTGGGGTTAGGTTTAGATTTTAGGTTTAGATTTGGGGTTAGGTTTAGATTTGGGGTTAGGTTTAGATTTTAGGTTTAGATTTGGGGTTAGGTTTAGATTTTAGGTTTAGATTTGGGGTTAGGTTTAGATTTGGGGTTAGGTTTAGATTTTAGGTTTAGATTTGGGGTTAGGTTTAGATTTTAGGTTTAGATTTTAGGTTTAGATTTGTGGTTAGGTTTAGATTTTAGGTTTAGATTTGGGGTTAGGTTTAGATTTTAGGTTTAGATTTAGGTTTAGGTTTAGATTTTAGGTTTAGATTTTAGGTTTAGATTTGGGGTTAGGTTTAGATTTGGGGTTAGGTTTAGATTTTAGGTTTAGATTTGGGGTTAGGTTTAGATTTGGGGTTAGGTTTAGATTTTAGGTTTAGATTTGGGGTTAGGTTTAGATTTTAGGTTTAGATTTGGGGTTAGGTTTAGATTTTAGGTTTAGATATGGGGTTAGGTTTAGATTTTAGGTTTAGATTTGGGGTTAGGTTTAGATTTTAGGTTTAGATTTGGGGTTAGGTTTAGATTTTAGGTTTAGATTTGGGGTAAGGTTTAGATTTGGGGTTAGGATTAGATTTTAGGTTTAGATTTGGGGTTAGGTTTAGATTTGAGGGTAGGTTTAGATTTTAGGTTTACATTTGGGGTTAGGTTTAGATTTTAGGTTTAGATATGGGTTTAGGTTTAGATTTGGGGTTAGGTTTAGATTTTAGGTTTAGATTTGGGGTTAGGTTTAGATTTGGGGTTAGATTTAGATTTTAGGTTTAGATTTGGGGTTAGGTTTAGATTTTAGGTTTAGATTTGGGGTTAGGTTTAGATTTTAGGTTTAGATTTGGGGTTAGGTTTAGATTTGGGGTTAGGTTTAGATTTTAGGATTAGATTTGGGGTTAGGTTTAGGTTTTAGGTTTAGATTTGGGGTTAGGTTTAGATTTGGGGTTAGGTTTAGATTTTAGGTTTAGATTTGGGGTTAGGTTTAGATTTGGGGTTAGGTTTAGATTTTAGGTGTAGATTTGGGGTTAGGTTTAGATTTGGGGTTAGGTTTAGATTTTAGGTTTAGATTTGGGGTTAGGTTTAGATTTTAAGTTTATATTTGGGGTAAGGTTTAGATTTGGGGTTAGGTTTAGATTTTAGGTTTAGATTTGGGGTTAGGTTTAGATTTTAGGTTTAGAATTGGGGTTAGGTTTAGATTTTAGGTTTAGATTTGGGGTTAGTCTTAGATTTGGGGTTAGGTTTAGATTTTAGGTTTAGATTTGGGGTTAGGTTTAGATTTTAGGTTTAGATTTCAGGTTTAGATTTGGGGTTAGGTTTAGATTTTAGGTTTAGATTTGGGGTTAGGTTTAGATTTGGGGTTAGGTTTAGATTTTAGGTTTAGATTTGGGGTTAGGTTTAGATTTTAGGTTTAGATTTGGGGTAAGGTTTAGATTTGGGGTTAGGTTTAGATTTTAGGTTTAGATTTGGGGTTAGGTTTAGATTTGGGGTTAGGTTTAGATTTTAGGTTTAGATTTGGGGTTAGGTTTAGATTTTAGGTTTAGATATGGGGTTAGGTTTAGATTTTAGGTTTAGATTTGGGGTTAGGTTTAGATTTTAGGTTTAGATTTGGGGTTAGGTTTAGATTTTAGGTTTAGATTTGGGGTAAGGTTTAGATTTGTGGTTAGGTTTAGATTTTAGGTTTAGATTTGGGGTTAGGTTTAGATTTGGGGGTAGGTTTAGATTTTAGGTTTACATTTGGGGTTAGGTTTAGATTTTAGGTTTAGATATGGGGTTAGGTTTAGATTTGGGGTTAGGTTTAGATTTTAGGTTTAGATATGGGGTTAGGTTTAGATTTGGGGTTAGGTTTAGGTTTTAGGTTTAGATTTGGGGTTAGGTTTAGATTTGGTTAGGTTTAGATTTTAGGTTTAGATTTGGGGTTAGGTTTAGATTTTAGGTTTAGATTTGGGGTTTAGATTTGGGGTTAGGTTTAGATTTTAGGTTTAGATTTGCGGTTAGGTTTAGGTTTTAGGTTTAGATTTGGGGTTAGGTTTAGATTTGGGGTTAGGTTTAGATTTTAGGTTTAGATTTGGGGTTAGGTTTAGATTTTAGGTTTAGATTTGGGGTTAGGTTTAGATTTGGGGTTAGGTTTAGATTTTAGGATTAGATTTGGGGTTAGGTTTAGGTTTTAGGTTTAGATTTGGGGTTAGGTTTAGATTTGGGGTTAGGTTTAGATTTTAGGTTTAGATTTGGGGTTAGGTTTAGATTTGGGGTTAGGTTTAGATTTTAGGTTTAGATTTGGGGTTAGGTTTAGATTTTAGGTTTAGATTTGGGGTTAGGTTTAGATTTTAGGTTTATATTTGGGGTAAGGTTTAGATTTGGGGTTAGGTTTAGATTTTAGGTTTAGATTTGGGGTTAGGTTTAGATTTTAGGTTTAGAATTGGGGTTAGGTTTAGATTTTAGGTTTAGATTTGGGGTTAGGCTTAGATTTGGGGTTAGGTTTAGATTTTAGGTTTAGATTTGGGGTTAGGTTTAGATTTTAGGTTTAGATTTCAGGTTTAGATTTGGGGTTAGGTTTAGATTTTAGGTTTAGATTTGGGGTTAGGTTTAGATTTGGGGTTAGGTTTAGATTTTAGGTTTAGATTTGGGGTTAGGTTTAGATTTTAGGTTTAGATTTGGGGTAAGGTTTAGATTTGGGGTTAGGTTTAGATTTTAGGTTTAGATTTGGGGTTAGGTTTAGATTTGGGGTTAGGTTTAGATTTTAGGTTTAGATTTGGGGTTAGGTTTAGATTTTAGGTTTAGATATGGGGTTAGGTTTAGATTTTAGGTTTAGATTTGGGGTTAGGTTTAGATTTTAGGTTTAGATTTGGGGTTAGGTTTAGATTTTAGGTTTAGATTTGGGGTAAGGTTTAGATTTGGGGTTAGGTTTAGATTTTAGGTTTAGATTTGGGGTTAGGTTTAGATTTGGGGGTAGGTTTAGATTTTAGGTTTACATTTGGGGTTAGGTTTAGATTTTAGGTATAGATATGGGGTTAGGTTTAGATTTGGGGTTAGGTTTAGATTTTAGGTTTAGATATGGGGTTAGGTTTAGATTTGGGGTTAGGTTTAGGTTTTAGGTTTAGATTTGGGGTTAGGTTTAGATTTGGGGTTAGGTTTAGATTTTAGGTTTAGATTTGGGGTTAGGTTTAGATTTTAGGTTTAGATTTGGGGTTAGGTTTAGATTTGGGGTTAGGTTTAGATTTTAGGTTTAGATTTGGGGTTAGGTTTAGGTTTTAGGTTTAGATTTGGGGTTAGGTTTAGATTTGGGGTTAGGTTTAGATTTTAGGTTTAGATTTGGGGTTAGGTTTAGATTTTAGGTTTAGATTTGGGGTTAGGTTTAGATTTGGGGTTAGGTTTAGATTTTAGGTTTAGATTTGGGGTTAGGTTAAGATTTTAGGTTTAGATTTGGGGTTAGGTTTAGATTTTAGGTTTAGATTTGGGGTTAGGTTTAGATTTGGGGTTAGGTTTAGATTTTAGGTTTAGATTTGGGGTTAGGTTTAGGTTTTAGGTTTAGATTTGGGGTTAGGTTTAGATTTGGGGTTAGGTTTAGATTTTAGGTTTAGATTTGGGGTTAGGTTTAGATTTTAGGTTTAGATATGGGGTTAGGTTTAGATTTTAGGTTTAGATTTGGGGTTAGGTTTAGATTTTAGGTTTAGATTTGGGGTTAGGTTTAGATTTTAGGTTTAGATTTGGGGTAAGGTTTAGATTTGGGGTTAGGTTTAGATTTTAGGTTTAGATTTGGTGTTAGGTTTAGATTTGAGGGTAGGTTTAGATTTTAGGTTTACATTTGGGGTTAGGTTTAGATTTTAGGTTTAGATATGGGTTTAGGTTTAGATTTGGGGTTAGGTTTAGATTTTAGGTTTAGATTTGGGGTTAGGTTTAGATTTGGGGTTAGATTTAGATTTTAGGTTTAGATTTGGGGTTAGGTTTAGATTTTAGGTTTAGATTTGGGGTTAGGTTTAGATTTTAGGTTTAGATTTGGGGTTAGGTTTAGATTTGGGGTTAGGTTTAGATTTTAGGATTAGATTTGGGGTTAGGTTTAGGTTTTAGGTTTAGATTTGGGGTTAGGTTTAGATTTGGGGTTAGGTTTAGATTTTAGGTTTAGATTTGGGGTTAGGTTTAGATTTTAGGTTTAGATTTGGGGTTAGGTTTAGATTTGGGGTTAGGTTTAGATTTTAGGTTTAGATTTGGGGTTAGGTTTAGATTTGGGGTTAGGTTTAGATTTTAGGTGTAGATTTGGGGTTAGGTTTAGATTTGGGGTTAGGTTTAGATTTTAGGTTTAGATTTGGGGTTAGGTTTAGATTTTAGGTTTATATTTGGGGTAAGGTTTAGATTTGGGGTTAGGTTTAGATTTTAGGTTTAGATTTGGGGTTAGGTTTAGATTTTAGGTTTAGAATTGGGGTTAGGTTTAGATTTTAGGTTTAGATTTGGGGTTAGGCTTAGATTTGGGGTTAGGTTTAGATTTTAGGTTTAGATTTGGGGTTAGGTTTAGATTTTAGGTTTAGATTTCAGGTTTAGATTTGGGGTTAGGTTTAGATTTTAGGTTTAGATTTGGGGTTAGGTTTAGATATGGGGTTAGGTTTAGATTTTAGGTTTAGATTTGGGGTTAGGTTTAGATTTTAGGTTTAGATTTGGGGTAAGGTTTAGATTTGGGGTTAGGTTTAGATTTGGGGTTAGATTTAGATTTTAGGTTTAGATTTGGGGTTAGGTTTAGATTTTAGGTTTAGATTTGGGGTTAGGTTTAGATTTTAGGTTTAGATTTGGGGTTAGGTTTAGATTTGGGGTTAGGTTTAGATTTTAGGATTAGATTTGGGGTTAGGTTTAGGTTTTAGGTTTAGATTTGGGGTTAGGTTTAGATTTGGGGTTAGGTTTAGATTTTAGGTTTAGATTTGGGGTTAGGTTTAGATTTTAGGTTTAGATTTGGGGTTAGGTTTAGATTTGGGGTTAGGTTTAGATTTTAGGTTTAGATTTGGGGTTAGGTTTAGATTTGGGGTTAGGTTTAGATTTTAGGTGTAGATTTGGGGTTAGGTTTAGATTTGGGGTTAGGTTTAGATTTTAGGTTTAGATTTGGGGTTAGGTTTAGATTTTAGGTTTAGATATGGGGTTAGGTTTAGATTTTAGGTTTAGATTTGGGGTTAGGTTTAGATTTTAGGTTTAGATTTGGGGTTAGGTTTAGATTTTAGGTTTAGATTTGGGGTAAGGTTTAGATTTGGGGTTAGGTTTAGATTTTAGGTTTAGATTTGGGGTTAGGTTTAGATTTGGGGGTAGGTTTAGATTTTAGGTTTACATTTGGGGTTAGGTTTAGATTTTAGGTTTAGATATGGGGTTAGGTTTAGATTTGGGGTTAGGTTTAGATTTTAGGTTTAGATATGGGGTTAGGTTTAGATTTGGGGTTAGGTTTAGATTTTAGGTTTAGAATTGGGGTTAGGTTTAGATTTGGGGTTAGGTTTAGATTTTAGGTTTAGATTTGGGGTTAGGTTTAGATTTTAGGTTTAGATTTGGGGTTAGGTTCAGATTTGGGGTTAGGTTTAGATTTTAGGTTTAGATTTGGGGTTAGGTTTAGGTTTTAGGTTTAGATTTGGGGTTAGGTTTAGATTTGGGGTTAGGTTTAGATTTTAGGTTTAGATTTGGGGTTAGGTTTAGATTTTAGGTTTAGATTTGGGGTTAGGTTTAGATTTGGGGTTAGGTTTAGATTTTAGGTTTAGATTTGGGGTTAGGTTTAGGTTTTAGGTTTAGATTTGGGGTTAGGTTTAGATTTGGGGTTAGGTTTAGATTTTAGGTTTAGATTTGGTGTTAGGTTTAGATTTTAGGTTTAGATATGGGGTTAGGTTTAGATTTTAGGTTTAGATTTGGGGTTAGGTTTAGATTTTAGGTTTAGATTTGGGGTTAGGTTTAGATTTTAGGTTTAGATTTGGGGTTAGGTTTAGATTTTAGGTTTAGATTTGGGGTTAGGTTTAGATTTGGGGTTAGGTTTAGATTTTAGGTTTAGATTTGGGGTTAGGTTTAGATTTTAGGTTTAGATTTGGGGTTAGGTTTAGATTTGGGGTTAGGTTTAGATTTTAGGTTTAGATTTGGGGTTAGGTTTAGATTTTAGGTTTAGATTTTAGGTTTAGATTTGTGGTTAGGTTTAGATTTTAGGTTTAGATTTGGGGTTAGGTTTAGATTTTAGGTTTAGATTTAGGTTTAGGTTTAGATTTTAGGTTTAGATTTTAGGTTTAGATTTGGGGTTAGGTTTAGATTTGGGGTTAGGTTTAGATTTTAGGTTTAGATTTGGGGTTAGGTTTAGATTTGGGGTTAGGTTTAGATTTTAGGTTTAGATTTGGGGTTAGGTTTAGATTTTAGGTTTAGATTTGGGGTTAGGTTTAGATTTTAGGTTTAGATATGGGGTTAGGTTTAGATTTTAGGTTTAGATTTGGGGTTAGGTTTAGATTTTAGGTTTAGATTTGGGGTTAGGTTTAGATTTTAGGTTTAGATTTGGGGTAAGGTTTAGATTTGGGGTTAGGATTAGATTTTAGGTTTAGATTTGGGGTTAGGTTTAGATTTGAGGGTAGGTTTAGATTTTAGGTTTACATTTGGGGTTAGGTTTAGATTTTAGGTTTAGATATGGGTTTAGGTTTAGATTTGGGGTTAGGTTTAGATTTTAGGTTTAGATTTGGGGTTAGGTTTAGATTTGGGCTTAGATTTAGATTTTAGGTTTAGATTTGGGGTTAGGTTTAGATTTTAGGTTTAGATTTGGGGTTAGGTTTAGATTTTAGGTTTAGATTTGGGGTTAGGTTTAGATTTGGGGTTAGGTTTAGATTTTAGGATTAGATTTGGGGTTAGGTTTAGGTTTTAGGTTTAGATTTGGGGTTAGGTTTAGATTTGGGGTTAGGTTTAGATTTTAGGTTTAGATTTGGGGTTAGGTTTAGATTTGGGGTTAGGTTTAGATTTTAGGTGTAGATTTGGGGTTAGGTTTAGATTTGGGGTTAGGTTTAGATTTTAGGTTTAGATTTGGGGTTAGGTTTAGATTTTAAGTTTATATTTGGGGTAAGGTTTAGATTTGGGGTTAGGTTTAGATTTTAGGTTTAGATTTGGGGTTAGGTTTAGATTTTAGGTTTAGAATTGGGGTTAGGTTTAGATTTTAGGTTTAGATTTGGGGTTAGGCTTAGATTTGGGGTTAGGTTTAGATTTTAGGTTTAGATTTGGGGTTAGGTTTAGATTTTAGGTTTAGATTTCAGGTTTAGATTTGGGGTTAGGTTTAGATTTTAGGTTTAGATTTGGGGTTAGGTTTAGATTTGGGGTTAGGTTTAGATTTTAGGTTTAGATTTGGGGTTAGGTTTAGATTTTAGGTTTAGATTTGGGGTAAGGTTTAGATTTGGGGTTAGGTTTAGATTTTAGGTTTAGATTTGGGGTTAGGTTTAGATTTGGGGTTAGGTTTAGATTTTAGGTTTAGATTTGGGGTTAGGTTTAGATTTTAGGTTTAGATATGGGGTTAGGTTTAGATTTTAGGTTTAGATTTGGGGTTAGGTTTAGATTTTAGGTTTAGATTTGGGGTTAGGTTTAGATTTTAGGTTTAGATTTGGGGTAAGGTTTAGATTTGTGGTTAGGTTTAGATTTTAGGTTTAGATTTGGGGTTAGGTTTAGATTTGGGGGTAGGTTTAGATTTTAGGTTTACATTTGGGGTTAGGTTTAGATTTTAGGTTTAGATATGGGGTTAGGTTTAGATTTGGGGTTAGGTTTAGATTTTAGGTTTAGATATGGGGTTAGGTTTAGATTTGGGGTTAGGTTTAGGTTTTAGGTTTAGATTTGGGGTTAGGTTTAGATTTGGTTAGGTTTAGATTTTAGGTTTAGATTTGGGGTTAGGTTTAGATTTTAGGTTTAGATTTGGGGTTTAGATTTGGGGTTAGGTTTAGATTTTAGGTTTAGATTTGCGGTTAGGTTTAGGTTTTAGGTTTAGATTTGGGGTTAGGTTTAGATTTGGGGTTAGGTTTAGATTTTAGGTTTAGATTTGGGGTTAGGTTTAGATTTTAGGTTTAGATTTGGGGTTAGGTTTAGATTTGGGGTTAGGTTTAGATTTTAGGATTAGATTTGGGGTTAGGTTTAGGTTTTAGGTTTAGATTTGGGGTTAGGTTTAGATTTGGGGTTAGGTTTAGATTTTAGGTTTAGATTTGGGGTTAGGTTTAGATTTGGGGTTAGGTTTAGATTTTAGGTTTAGATTTGGGGTTAGGTTTAGATTTTAGGTTTAGATTTGGGGTTAGGTTTAGATTTTAGGTTTATATTTGGGGTAAGGTTTAGATTTGGGGTTAGGTTTAGATTTTAGGTTTAGATTTGGGGTTAGGTTTAGATTTTAGGTTTAGAATTGGGGTTAGGTTTAGATTTTAGGTTTAGATTTGGGGTTAGGCTTAGATTTGGGGTTAGGTTTAGATTTTAGGTTTAGATTTGGGGTTAGGTTTAGATTTTAGGTTTAGATTTCAGGTTTAGATTTGGGGTTAGGTTTAGATTTTAGGTTTAGATTTGGGGTTAGGTTTAGATTTGGGGTTAGGTTTAGATTTTAGGTTTAGATTTGGGGTTAGGTTTAGATTTTAGGTTTAGATTTGGGGTAAGGTTTAGATTTGGGGTTAGGTTTAGATTTTAGGTTTAGATTTGGGGTTAGGTTTAGATTTGGGGTTAGGTTTAGATTTTAGGTTTAGATTTGGGGTTAGGTTTAGATTTTAGGTTTAGATATGGGGTTAGGTTTAGATTTTAGGTTTAGATTTGGGGTTAGGTTTAGATTTTAGGTTTAGATTTGGGGTTAGGTTTAGATTTTAGGTTTAGATTTGGGGTAAGGTTTAGATTTGGGGTTAGGTTTAGATTTTAGGTTTAGATTTGGGGTTAGGTTTAGATTTGGGGGTAGGTTTAGATTTTAGGTTTACATTTGGGGTTAGGTTTAGATTTTAGGTATAGATATGGGGTTAGGTTTAGATTTGGGGTTAGGTTTAGATTTTAGGTTTAGATATGGGGTTAGGTTTAGATTTGGGGTTAGGTTTAGGTTTTAGGTTTAGATTTGGGGTTAGGTTTAGATTTGGGGTTAGGTTTAGATTTTAGGTTTAGATTTGGGGTTAGGTTTAGATTTTAGGTTTAGATTTGGGGTTAGGTTTAGATTTGGGGTTAGGTTTAGATTTTAGGTTTAGATTTGGGGTTAGGTTTAGGTTTTAGGTTTAGATTTGGGGTTAGGTTTAGATTTGGGGTTAGGTTTAGATTTTAGGTTTAGATTTGGGGTTAGGTTTAGATTTTAGGTTTAGATTTGGGGTTAGGTTTAGATTTGGGGTTAGGTTTAGATTTTAGGTTTAGATTTGGGGTTAGGTTAAGATTTTAGGTTTAGATTTGGGGTTAGGTTTAGATTTTAGGTTTAGAATTGGGGTTAGGTTTAGATTTGGGGTTAGGTTTAGATTTGGGGTTTAGATTTGGGGTTAGGTTTAGGTTTTAGGTTTAGATTTGGGGTTAGGTTTAGATTTGGGGTTAGGTTTAGATTTTAGGTTTAGATTTGGGGTTAGGTTTAGATTTTAGGTTTAGATTTGGGGTTAGGTTTAGATTTGGGGTTCGGTTTAGATTTTAGGTTTAGATTTGGGGTAAGGTTTAGATTTGGGGTTAGGTTTAGATTTTAGGTTTAGATTTGGGGTTAGGTTTAGATTTGGGGTTAGGTTTAGATTTTAGGTTTAGATTTGGGGTTAGGTTTAGATTTTAGGTTTAGATTTGGGGTTAGGTTTAGATTTGGGGTTAGGTTTCGATTTTAGGTTTAGATTTGGGGTTAGGTTTAGATTTTAGGCTTAAATTTGGGGTAAGGTTTAGATTTGGGGTTAGGTTTAGATTTTAGGTTTAGATTTGGGGTTAGGTTTAGATTTTAGGTTTAGATTTGGGGTTAGGTTTAGATTTGGGGTTAGGTTTAGATTTTAGGTTTAGATTTGGGGTTAGGTTTAGATTTTAGGTTTAGATTTGGGGTTAGGTTTAGATTTGGTGTTAGGTTTAGATTTTAGGTCTAGATTTGGGGTTAGGTTTAGATTTGGGGTTAGGTTTAGATTTGGGGGTAGGTTTAGATTTTAGGTTTAGATTTGGTGTTAGGTTTAGATTTTAGGTTAAGATTTGGGCTTAGGTTTACATTTGCGGTTAGGTTTAGATTTTAGGTTTAGATTTGGGGTTAGGTTTAGATTTTAGGTTTAGATTTGGGGTTAGGTTTAGATTTGGGGTTAGGTTTAGATTTTAGGTTTAGATTTTGGGGTTAGGTTTAGATTTGGGGTTAGGTTTAGATTTTAGGTTTAGATTTGGGGTTAGGTTTAGATTTTAGGTTTAGATTTGGGGTTAGGTTTAGATTTGGGGTTAGGTTTAGATTTTAGGTTTAGATTTGGGGTTAGGTTTAGATTTTAGGTTCAGATTTCGGGTTAGGTTTAGATTTTAGGTTCAGATTTGGGGTTAGGTTTAGATTTTAGGTTTAGATTTGGGGTTAGGTTTAGATTTTAGGTTAAGATTTGGGGTTTAGATTTGGGGTTAGGTTTAGATTTGGGGTTTAGATTTGGGGTTAGGTTTAGATTTTAGGTTTAGATTTGGGGTTAGGTTTAGATTTTAGGTTTAGATTTGGGGTTAGGTTTAGATTTGGGGTTAGGTTTAGATTTTAGGTTTAGATTTGGGGTTAGGTTTAGATTTTAGGTTTAGATTTGGGGTTAGGTTTAGATTTGGGGTTAGGTTTAGATTTTAGGTTTAGATTTGGGGTTAGGTTAAGATTTTAGGTTTAGATTTGGGGTTAAGTTTAGATTTGGGGTTAGGTTTAGATTTTAGGTTTAGATTTGGGGTTAGGTTTAGATTTTAGGTTCAGATTTCGGGTTAGGTTTAGATTTGGGGTTAGGTTTAGATTTTAGGTTCAGATTTGGGGTTAGGTTTAGATTTTAGGTTTAGATATTGGGTTAGGTTTAGATTTTAGGTTTAGATTTGGGGTTTAGATTTGGGGTTAGGTTTAGATTTGGGGTTTAGATTTGGGGTTAGGTTTAGATTTTAGGTTTAGATTTGGGGTTAGGTTTAGATTTTAGGTTTAAATTTGGGGTTAGGTTTAGATTTTAGGTTCAGATTTGGGGTTAGGTTTAGATTTTAGGTTTAGATTTGGGGTTAGGTTTAGATTTTAGGTTTAGATTTGGGGTTTAGATTTGGGGTTAGGTTTAGATTTGGGGTTTAGATTTGGGGTTAGGTTTAGATTTTAGGTTTAGATTTGGGGTTAGGTTTAGATTTTAGGTTTAGATTTGGGGTTAGGTTTACATTTGGGGTTAGGTTTAGATTTTAGGTTTAGATTTGGGGTTAGGTTTAGATTTTAGGTTTAGATTTGGGGTTAGGTTTAGATTTGGGGTTAGGTTTAGATTTTAGGTTTAGATTTGGGGTTAGGTTTAGATTTGGGGTTAGGTTTAGATTTTAGGTTTAGATTTGGGGTTAGGTTTAGATTTGGGGTTAGGTTTAGATTTTAGGTTTAGATTTGGGGTTAGGTTTAGATTTTAGGTTTAGATTTGGGGTTAGGTTTAGATTTGGGGTTAGGTTTAGATTTTAGGTTTAGATATGGGGTTAGGTTTAGATTTGGGGTTAGGTTTAGATTTTAGGTTTAGATTTGGGGTTAGGTTTAGATTTGGGGTTAGGTTTAGATTTTAGGTTTAGATATGGGGTTAGGTTTAGATTTGGGGTTAGGTTTAGATTTTAGGTTTAGATTTGGGGTTAGGTTTAGATTTTAGGTTTAGATATGGGGTTAGGTTTAGATTTGGGGTTAGGTTTAGATTTTAGGTTTAGATATGGGGTTAGGTTTAGATTTGGGGTTAGGTTTAGATTTTAGGTTTAGATTTGGGGTTAGGTTTAGATTTTAGGTTTAGATTTGGGGTTAGGTTTAGATTTTAGGTTTAGATTTGGGGTTAGGTTTAGATTTTAGGTTTAGATTTGGGGTTAGGTTTAGATTTTAGGTTTAGATTTGGGGTTAGGTTTAGATTTGGGGTTAGGTTTAGATTTTAGGTTTAGATTTGGGGTTAGATTTAGATTTGGGGTTAGGTTTAGATTTTAGGTTTAGATTTGGGGTTAGGTTTAGAATTTAGGTTTAAATTTGGGGTTAGGTTTAGATTTTAGGTTTAGATTTGGGGTTAGGTTTAGATTTGGGGTTAGGTTTAGATTTTAGGTTTAGATTTGGGGTTAGGTTTAGATTTGGGGTTAGGTTTAGATTTTAGGTTTAGATTTGGGGTTAGGTTTAGATTTTAGGTTTAGATTTGGGGTTAGGTTTAGATTTGGGGTTAGGTTTAGATTTTAGGTTTAGATTTGGGGTTAGGTTTAGATTTTAGGTTTAAATTTGGGGTAAGGTTTGGATTTGGGGTTAGGTTTAGATTTTAGGTTTAGATTTGGGGTTAGGTTTAGATTTGGAGTTAGGTTTAGATTTTAGGTTTAGATTTGGGGTTAGATTTAGATTTTAGGTTTAGATTTTAGGTTTAGATTTGGGGTAAGGTTTAGATTTGGTGTTAGGTTTAGATTTTAGGTTTAGATTTGGGGTTAGGTTTAGATTTTAGGTTCAGATTTGGAGTTAGGCTTAGATTTGTGGTTTAGATTTGGGGTTAGGTTTAGATTTGGGGTTAGGTTTAGATTTTAGGTTTAGATTTGGGGTTAGGTTTAGATTTTAGGTTTAGATTTGGGGTTAGGTTTAGATTTGGGGTTAGGTTTAGATTTTAGGTTTAGATTTGGGGTTAGGTTTAGATTTTAGGTTTAGATTTGGGGTTAGGTTTAGATTTTAGGTTTAGATTTGGGGTTAGGTTTAGATTTGGGGTTAGGTTTAGATTTTAGGTTTAGATTTGGGGTTAGGTTTAGATTTTAGGTTTAGATTTGGGGTTAGGTTTGATTTGGTGTTAGGTTTAGATTTTAGGTCTAGATTTGGGGTTAGGTTTAGATTTGGGGTTAGGTTTAGATTTGGGGGTAGGTTTAGATTTTAGGTTTAGATTTGGTGTTAGGTTTAGATTTTAGGTTAAGATTTGGGCTTAGGTTTAGATTTGGGGTTAGGTTTAGATTTTAGGTTTAGATTTGGGGTTAGGTTTAGATTTTAGGTTTAGATTTGGGGTTAGGTTTAGATTTGGGGTTAGGTTTAGATTTTAGGTTTAGATTTTGGGGTTAGGTTTAGATTTGGGGTTAGGTTTAGATTTTAGGTTTAGATTTGGGGTTAGGTTTAGATTTTAGGTTTAGATTTGGGGTTAGGTTTAGATTTTAGGTTTAGATTTGGGGTTAGGTTTAGATTTTAGGTTTAGATTTGGGGTTAGGTTTAGATTTGGGGTTAGGTTTAGATTTTAGGTTTAGATTTTGGGGTTAGGTTTAGATTTGGGGTTAGGTTTAGATTTTAGGTTTAGATTTGGGGTTAGGTTTAGATTTTAGGTTTAGATTTGGGGTTAGGTTTAGATTTTAGGTTTAGATTTGGGGTTAGGTTTAGATTTGGGGTTAGGTTTAGATTTTAGGTTTAGATTTGGGGTTAGGTTTAGATTTTAGGTTCAGATTTCGGGTTAGGTTTAGATTTTAGGTTCAGATTTGGGGTTAGGTTTAGATTTTAGGTTTAGATTTGGGGTTAGGTTTAGATTTTAGGTTAAGATTTGGGGTTTAGATTTGGGGTTAGGTTTAGATTTGGGGTTTAGATTTGGGGTTAGGTTTAGATTTTAGGTTTAGATTTGGGGTTAGGTTTAGATTTGGGGTTAGGTTTAGATTTTAGGTTTAGATTTGGGGTTAGGTTTAGATTTTAGGTTTAGATTTGGGGTTAGGTTTAGATTTGGGGTTAGGTTTAGATTTTAGGTTTAGATTTAGGGTTAGGTTTAGATTTTAGGTTTAGATTTGGGGTTAGGTTTAGATTTGGGGTTAGGTTTAGATTTTAGGTTTAGATTTGGGGTTAGGTTAAGATTTTAGGTTTAGATTTGGGGTTAAGTTTAGATTTGGGGTTAGGTTTAGATTTTAGGTTTAGATTTGGGGTTAGGTTTAGATTTTAGGTTCAGATTTCGGGTTAGGTTTAGATTTGGGGTTAGGTTTAGATTTTAGGTTCAGATTTGGGGTTAGGTTTAGATTTTAGGTTTAGATTTGGGGTTAGGTTTAGATTTTAGGTTTAGATTTGGGGTTAGGTTTAGATTTGGGGTTTAAATTTGGGGTTAGGTTTAGATTTTAGGTTTAGATTTGGGGTTAGGTTTAGATTTTAGGTTTAAATTTGGGGTTAGGTTTAGATTTTAGGTTCAGATTTGGGGTTAGGTTTAGATTTTAGGTTTAGATTTGGGGTTAGGTTTAGATTTTAGGTTTAGATTTGGGGTTTAGATTTGGGGTTAGGTTTAGATTTGGGGTTTAGATTTGGGGTTAGGTTTAGATTTTAGGTTTAGATTTGGGGTTAGGTTTAGATTTTAGGTTTAAATTTGGGGTTAGGTTTAGATTTTAGGTTCAGATTTGGGGTTAGGTTTAGATTTTAGGTTTAGATTTGGGGTTAGGTTTAGATTTTAGGTTTAGATTTGGGGTTTAGATTTGGGGTTAGGTTTAGATTTGGGGTTTAGATTTGGGGTTAGGTTTAGATTTTAGGTTTAGATTTGGGTTTAGGTTTACATTTGGGGTTAGGTTTAGATTTTAGGTTTAGATTTGGGGTTAGGTTTAGATTTTAGGTTTAGATTTGGGGTTAGGTTTAGATTTTAGGTTTAGATTTGGGGTTAGGTTTAGATTTGGGGTTAGGTTTAGATTTTAGGTTTAGATTTGGGGTTAGGTTTAGATTTGGGGTTAGGTTTAGATTTTAGGTTTAGATTTGGGGTTAGGTTTAGATTTTAGGTTTAGATTTGGGGTTAGGTTTAGATTTGGGGTTAGGTTTAGATTTTAGGTTTAGATTTGGGGTTAGGTTTAGATTTTAGGTTTAGATTTGGGGTTAGGTTTAGATTTGGGGTTAGGTTTAGATTTTAGGTTTAGATATGGGGTTAGGTTTAGATTTGGGGTTAGGTTTAGATTTTAGGTTTAGATTTGGGGTTAGGTTTAGATTTGGGGTTAGGTTTAGATTTTAGGTTTAGATATGGGGTTAGGTTTAGATTTGGGGTTAGGTTTAGATTTTAGGTTTAGATTTGGGGTTAGGTTTAGATTTTAGGTTTAGATATGGGGTTAGGTTTAGATTTGGGGTTAGGTTTAGATTTTAGGTTTAGATATGGGGTTAGGTTTAGATTTGGGGTTAGGTTTAGATTTTAGGTTTAGATTTGGGGTTAGGTTTAGATTTTAGGTTTAGATTTGGGGTTAGGTTTAGATTTTAGGTTTAGATTTGGGGTTAGGTTTAGATTTTAGGTTTAGATTTGGGGTTAGGTTTAGATTTGGGGTTAGGTTTAGATTTTAGGTTTAGATTTGGGGTTAGGTTTAGATTTGGGGTTAGGTTTAGATTTTAGGTTTAGATTTGGGGTTAGATTTAGATTTGGGGTTAGGTTTAGATTTTAGGTTTAGATTTGGGGTTAGGTTTAGAATTTAGGTTTAAATTTGGGGTTAGGTTTAGATTTTAGGTTTAGATTTGGGGTTAGGTTTAGAATTTAGGTTTAAATTTGGGGTTAGGTTTAGATTTTAGGTTTAGATTTGGGGTTAGGTTTAGATTTGGGGTTAGGTTTAGATTTTAGGTTTAGATTTGGGGTTAGGTTTAGATTTGGGGTTAGGTTTAGATTTTAGGTTTAGATTTGGGGTTAGGTTTAGATTTGGGGTTAGGTTTAGATTTTAGGTTTAGATTTGGGGTTAGGTTTAGATTTTAGGTTTAGATTTGGGGTTAGGTTTAGATTTGGGGTTAGGTTTAGATTTTAGGTTTAGATTTGGGGTTAGGTTTAGATTTTAGGTTTAAATTTGGGGTAAGGTTTAGATTTGGGGTTAGGTTTAGATTTTAGGTTTAGATTTGCGGTTAGGTTTAGATTTGGAGTTAGGTTTAGATTTTAGGTTTAGATTTGGGGTTAGATTTAGATTTTAGGTTTAGATTTTAGGTTTAGAATTGGGGTAAGGTTTAGATTTGGGGTTAGGTTTAGATTTTAGGTTTAGATTTGGGGTTAGGTTTAGATTTTAGGTTTAGATTTGGAGTTAGGCTTAGATTTGTGGTTTAGATTTGGGGTTAGGTTTAGATTTGGGGTTAGGTTTAGATTTTAGGTTTAGATTTGGGGTTAGGTTTAGATTTTAGGTTTAGATTTGGGGTTAGGTTTAGATTTGGGGTTAGGTTTAGATTTTAGGTTTAGATTTGGGGTTAGGTTTAGATTTTAGGTTTAGATTTGGGGTTAGGTTTAGATTTGGGGTTAGGTTTAGATTTTAGGTTTAGATTTGGGGTTAGGTTTAGATTTTAGGTTTAGATTTGGGGTTAGGTTTAGATTTTAGGTTTAGATTTGGGGTTAGGTTTAGATTTTAGGTTTAGATTTGGGGTAAGGTTTAGATTTTAGGTTTAGATTTGGGGTAAGGTTTAGATTTGGGGTTAGGTTTAGATTTTAGGTTTAGATTTGGGGTTAGGTTTAGATTTGGGGTTAGGTTTAGATTTTAGGTTTAGATATGGGGTTAGGTTTAGATTTTAGGTTTAGATTTTAGGTTTATGTTTAGATTTGGGGTTAGGTTTAGATTTTAGGTTTAGATTTGGGGTTAGGTTTAGATTTTAGGTTTAGATTTGGGGTTAGGTTTAGATTTTATGTTTAGATTTGGGGTTAGGTTTAGATTTTATGTTTAGATTTGGGGTTAGGTTTAGATTTGGGGTTAGGTTTAGATTTTAGGTTTAGATTTGGGGTTAGGTTTAGATTTGGGGTTAGGTTTAGATTTTAGGTTTAGATTTGGGGTTAGGTTTAGATTTTAGGTTTAGATTTGGGGTTAGGTTTAGATTTGGGGTTAGGTTTAGATTTTAGGTTTAGATTTGGGGTTAGGTTTAGATTTTAGGTTTAGAATTGGGGTTAGGTTTAGATTTTAGGTTTATATTTGGGGTTAGGCTTAGATTTGGGGTTAGGTTTAGATTTTAGGTTTAGATTTGGGGTTAGGTTTAGATTTTAGGTTTAGATTTGGGGTTAGGTTTGATTTGGTGTTAGGATTAGATTTTAGGTCTAGATTTGGGGTTAGGTTTAGATTTGGGGTTAGGTTTAGATTTGGGGGTAGGTTTAGATTTTAGGTTTAGATTTGGTGTTAGGTTTAGATTTTAGGTTAAGATTTGGGCTTAGGTTTAGATTTGGGGTTAGGTTTAGATTTTAGGTTTAGATTTGGGGTTAGGTTTAGATTTGGGGTTAGGTTTAGATTTTAGGTTTAGATTTTGGGGTTAGGTTTAGATTTGGGGTTAGGTTTAGATTTTAGGTTTACATTTGCGGTTAGGTTTAGATTTTAGGTTTAGATTTGGGGTTAGGTTTAGATTTTAGGTTTAGATTTGGGGTTAGGTTTAGATTTGGGGTTAGGTTTAGATTTTAGGTTTAGATTTGGGGTTAGGTTTAGATTTTAGGTTCAGATTTCGGGTTAGGTTTAGATTTTAGGTTCAGATTTGGGGTTAGGTTTAGATTTTAGGTTTAGATTTGGGGTTAGGTTTAGATTTTAGGTTAAGATTTGGGGTTTAGATTTGGGGTTAGGTTTAGATTTGGGGTTTAGATTTGGGGTTAGGTTTAGATTTTAGGTTTAGATTTGGGGTTAGGTTTAGATTTGGGGTTAGGTTTAGATTTTAGGTTTAGATTTGGGGTTAGGTTTAGATTTTAGGTTTAGATTTGGCGTTAGGTTTAGATTTGGGGTTAGGTTTAGATTTTAGGTTTAGATTTAGGGTTAGGTTTAGATTTTAGGTTTAGATTTGGGGTTAGGTTTAGATTTGGGGTTAGGTTTAGATTTTAGGTTTAGATTTGGGGTTAGGTTAAGATTTTAGGTTTAGATTTGGGGTTAAGTTTAGATTTGGGGTTAGGTTTAGATTTTAGGTTTAGATTTGGGGTTAGGTTTAGATTTTAGGTTCAGATTTCGGGTTAGGTTTAGATTTGGGGTTAGGTTTAGATTTTAGGTTCAGATTTGGGGTTAGGTTTAGATTTTAGGTTTAGATTTGGGGTTAGGTTTAGATTTTAGGTTTAGATTTGGGGTTTAGATTTGGGGTTAGGTTTAGATTTGGGGTTTAAATTTGGGGTTAGGTTTAGATTTTAGGTTTAGATTTGGGGTTAGGTTTAGATTTTAGGTTTAAATTTGGGGTTAGGTTTAGATTTTAGGTTCAGATTTGGGGTTAGGTTTAGATTTTAGGTTTAGATTTGGGGTTAGGTTTAGATTTTAGGTTTAGATTTGGGGTTTAGATTTGGGGTTAGGTTTAGATTTGGGGTTTAGATTTGGGGTTAGGTTTAGATTTTAGGTTTAGATTTGGGGTTAGGTTTAGATTTTAGGTTTAGATTTGGGCTTAGGTTTAGATTTGGGGTTAGGTTTAGATTTTAGGTTTAGATTTGGGGTTAGGTTTAGATTTTAGGTTTAGATTTGGGGTTTAGATTTGGGGTTAGGTTTAGAATTGGGGTTTAGATTTGGG
This sequence comes from Patagioenas fasciata, assembly GCF_037038585.1. Classification (NCBI taxonomy): domain Eukaryota; kingdom Metazoa; phylum Chordata; class Aves; order Columbiformes; family Columbidae; genus Patagioenas; species Patagioenas fasciata. The sequence goes on along the minus strand of NW_027288651.1, from coordinate 63,995 downwards.
GTTAGGTTTAGATTTTAGGTTTAGATTTGGGTTTAGGTTTACATTTGGGGTTAGGTTTAGATTTTAGGTTTAGATTTGGGGTTAGGTTTAGATTTTAGGTTTAGATTTGGGGTTAGGTTTAGATTTTAGGTTTAGATTTGGGGTTAGGTTTAGATTTGGGGTTAGGTTTAGATTTTAGGTTTAGATTTGGGGTTAGGTTTAGATTTGGGGTTAGGTTTAGATTTTAGGTTTAGATTTGGGGTTAGGTTTAGATTTTAGGTTTAGATTTGGGGTTAGGTTTAGATTTGGGGTTAGGTTTAGATTTTAGGTTTAGATTTGGGGTTAGGTTTAGATTTTAGGTTTAGATTTGGGGTTAGGTTTAGATTTGGGGTTAGGTTTAGATTTTAGGTTTAGATATGGGGTTAGGTTTAGATTTGGGGTTAGGTTTAGATTTTAGTTTTAGATTTGGGGTTAGGTTTAGACTTGGGGTTAGGTTTAGATTTTAGGTTTAGATATGGGGTTAGGTTTAGATTTGGGGTTAGGTTTAGATTTTAGGTTTAGATTTGGGGTTAGGTTTAGATTTTAGGTTTAGATATGGGGTTAGGTTTAGATTTGGGGTTAGGTTTAGATTTTAGGTTTAGATATGGGGTTAGGTTTAGATTTGGGGTTAGGTTTAGATTTTAGGTTTAGATTTGGGGTTAGGTTTAGATTTTAGGTTTAGATTTGGTGTTAGGTTTAGATTTTAGGTTTAGATTTGGGGTTAGGTTTAGATTTTAGGTTTAGATTTGGGGTTAGGTTTAGATTTTAGGTTTAGATTTGGGGTTAGGTTTAGATTTGGGGTTAGGTTTAGATTTTAGGTTTAGATTTGGGGTTAGATTTAGATTTGGGGTTAGGTTTAGATTTTAGGTTTAGATTTGGGGTTAGGTTTAGAATTTAGGTTTAAATTTGGGGTTAGGTTTAGATTTTAGGTTTAGATTTGGGGTTAGGTTTAGATTTGGGGTTAGGTTTAGATTTTAGGTTTAGATTTGGGGTTAGGTTTAGATTTGGGGTTAGGTTTAGATTTTAGGTTTAGATTTGGGGTTAGGTTTAGATTTGGGGTTAGGTTTAGATTTTAGGTTTAGATTTGGGGTTAGGTTTAGATTTTAGGTTTAGATTTGGGGTTAGGTTTAGATTTGGGGTTAGGTTTAGATTTTAGGTTTAGATTTGGGGTTAGGTTTAGATTTTAGGTTTAAATTTGGGGTAAGGTTTAGATTTGGGGTTAGGTTTAGATTTTAGGTTTAGATTTTGTGTTAGGTTTAGATTTGGAGTTAGGTTTAGATTTTAGGTTTAGATTTGGGGTAAGGTTTAGATTTGGGGTTAGGTTTAGATTTTAGGTTTAGATTTGGGGTTAGGTTTAGATTTTAGGTTTAGATTTGGAGTTAGGCTTAGATTTGTGGTTTAGATTTGGGGTTAGGTTTAGATTTGGGGTTAGGTTTAGATTTTAGGTTTAGATTTGGGGTTAGGTTTAGATTTTAGGTTTAGATTTGGGGTTAGGTTTAGATTTGGGGTTAGGTTTAGATTTTAGGTTTAGATTTGGGGTTAGGTTTAGATTTTAGGTTTAGATTTGGGGTTAGGTTTAGATTTGGGGTTAGGTTTAGATTTTAGGTTTAGATTTGGGGTTAGGTTTAGATTTTAGGTTTAGATTTGGGGTTAGGTTTAGATTTTAGGTTTAGATTTGGGGTTAGGTTTAGATTTTAGGTTTAGATTTGGGGTAAGGTTTAGATTTTAGGTTTAGATTTGGGGTAAGGTTTAGATTTGGGGTTAGGTTTAGATTTTAGGTTTAGATTTGGGGTTAGGTTTAGATTTGGGGTTAGGTTTAGATTTTAGGTTTAGATATGGGGTTAGGTTTAGATTTTAGGTTTAGGTTTAGATTTGGGGTTAGGTTTAGATTTTAGGTTTAGATTTGGGGTTAGGTTTAGATTTTAGGTTTAGATTTGGGGTTAGGTTTAGATTTGGGGTTAGGTTTAGATTTTAAGTTTAGATTTGGGGTTAGGTTTAGATTTGGGGTTAGGTTTAGATTTTAGGTTTAGATTTGGGGTTAGGTTTAGATTTTAGGTTTAGATTTGGGGTTAGGTTTAGATTTTATGTTTAGATTTGGGGTTAGGTTTAGATTTGGGGTTAGGTTTAGATTTTAGGTTTAGATTTGGGGTTAGGTTTAGATTTTAGGTTTAAATTTGGGGTTAGGTTTAGATTTTAGGTTTAGATTTGGGGTTAGGTTTAGATTTGGGGTTAGGTTTAGATTTTAGGTTTAGATTTGGGGTTAGGTTTAGATTTGGGGTTAGGTTTAGATTTTAGGTTTAGATTTGGGGTTAGGTTTAGATTTTAGGTGTAGATTTGGGGTTAGGTTTAGATTTGGGGTTAGGTTTAGATTTTAGGTTTAGATTTGGGGTTAGGTTTAGATTTTAGGATTATATTTGGGGTAAGGGTTAGATTTGGGGTTAGGTTTAGATTTTAGGTTTAGATTTGGGGTTAGGTTTAGATTTTAGGTTTAGAATTGGGGTTAGGTTTAGATTTTAGGTTTAGATTTGGGGTTAGGTTTAGATTTGGGGTTAGGTTTAGATTTTAGGTTTAGATTTGGGGTTAGGTTTAGATTTTAGGTTTAGATTTGGGGTTAGGTTTAGATTTTAGGTGTAGATTTGGGGTTAGGTTTAGATTTGGGGTTAGGTTTAGATTTTAGGTTTAGATTTGGGGTTAGGTTTAGATTTGGGGTTAGGTTTAGATTTGGGGTTAGGTTTAGATTTTAGGTTTAGATTTGGGGTTAGGTTTAGATTTGGGGTTAGGTTTAGATTTTAGGTTTAGATTTGGGGTTAGGTTTAGATTTTAGGTTTAGATTTTAGGTTTAGATTTGGGGTTAGGTTTAGATTTTAGGTTTAGATTTGGGGTTAGGTTTAGATTTTAGATTTATATTTGGGGTTAGGTTTACATTTTAGGTTTAGATTTGGGGTAAGGTTTAGATTTGGGGTTAGGTTTAGATTTTAGCTTTAGATTTGGGGTTAGGTTTAGATTTGGGGTTAGGTTTAGGTTTTAGGTTTAGATTTGGTGTTAGGTTTAGATTTTAGGTTTAGATATGGGGTTAGGTTTAGATTTTAGGTTTAGATTTGGGGTTAGGCTTAGATTTTAGGTTTATATTTGGGGTAAGGTTTAGATTTTAGGTTTAGATTTGGGGTAAGGTTTAGATTTGGGGTTAGGTTTAGATTTTAGGTTTAGATTTGGGGTTAGGTTTAGATTTTAGGTTTAGATTTGGGGTTAGGTTTAGATTTGGGGTTAGGTTTAGATTTTAGGTTTAGATTTGGGGTTAGGTTTAGGTTTTAGGTTTAGATTTGGGGTTAGGTTTAGATTTGGGGTTAGGTTTAGATTTTAGGTTTAGATTTGGGGTTAGGTTTAGATTTTAGGTTTAGATTTGGGGTTAGGTTTAGATTTTAGGTTTAGATTTGGGGTTAGGTTTAGATTTTAGGTTTAGATTTGGGGTTAGGTTTAGATTTTAGGTTTAGATTTGGGGTTAGGTTTAGATTTGGGGTTAGGTTTAGATTTTAGGTTTAGATTTGGGGTTAGGTTTAGAATATTAGGTTTAAATTTGGGGTTAGGTTTAGATTTTAGGTTTAGATTTGGGGTTAGGTTTAGATTTGGGGTTAGGTTTAGATTTTAGGTTTAGATTTGGGGTTAGGTTTAGATTTGGGGTTAGGTTTAGATTTTAGGTTTAGATTTGGGGTTAGGTTTAGATTTGGGGTTAGGTTTAGATTTTAGGTTTAGATTTGGGGTTAGGTTTAGATTTTAGGTTTAGATTTGGGGTTAGGTTTAGATTTGGGGTTAGGTTTAGATTTTAGGTTTAGATTTGGGGTTAGGTTTAGATTTGAGGTTTAGATTTGGGGTTAGGTTTAGATTTGGGGTTAGGTTTAGATTTTAGGTTTAGATTTGGGGTTAGGTTTAGATTTTAGGTTTAAATTTGGGGTAAGGTTTAGATTTGGAGTTAGGTTTAGATTTTAGGTTTAGATTTGGGGTTAGGTTTAGATTTGGAGTTAGGTTTAGATTTTAGGTTTAGATTTGGGGTTAGATTTAGATTTTAGGTTTAGATTTTAGGTTTAGATTTGGGGTAAGGTTTAGATTTGGGGTTAGGTTTAGATTTTAGGTTTAGATTTGGGGTTAGGTTTAGATTTTAGGTTTAGATTTGGAGTTAGGCTTAGATTTGTGGTTTAGATTTGGGGTTAGGTTTAGATTTGGGGTTAGGTTTAGATTTTAGGTTTAGATTTGGGGTTAGGTTTAGATTTTAGGTTTAGATTTGGGGTTAGGTTTAGATTTGGGGTTAGGTTTAGATTTTAGGTTTAGATTTGGGGTTAGGTTTAGATTTGGGGTTAGGTTTAGATTTTAGGTTTAGATTTGGGGTTAGGTTTAGATTTTAGGTTTAGATTTGGGGTTAGGTTTAGATTTTAGGTTTAGATTTGGGGTTAGGTTTAGATTTTAGGTTTAGATTTGGGGTAAGGTTTAGATTTGGGGTTAGGTTTAGATTTTAGGTTTAGATTTGGGGTTAGGTTTAGATTTTAGGTTTAGATTTGGTGTTAGGTTTAGATTTTAGGTTTAGATTTGGGGTAAGGTTTAGATTTGGGGTTAGGTTTAGATTTTAGGTTTAGATTTGGGGTTAGGTTTAGATTTGGGGTTAGGTTTAGATTTTAGGTTTAGATATGGGGTTAGGTTTAGATTTTAGGTTTAGATTTTAGGTTTAGGTTTAGATTAGGGGTTAGGTTTAGATTTTAGGTTTAGATTTGGGGTTAGGTTTAGATTTTAGGTTTAGATTTGGGGTTAGGTTTAGATTTGGGGTTAGGTTTAGATTTTAGCTTTAGATTTGGGGTTAGGTTTAGATTTTAGGTTTAGATTTGGGGTTAGGTTTAGATTTGGGGTTAGGTTTAGATTTTAGGTTTAGATTTGGGGTTAGGTTTAGATTTTAGGTTTAGATTTGGGGTTAGGTTTAGATTTTAGGTTTAGATTTGAGGTTAGGTTTAGATTTTGGGTTAGGTTTAGATTTTAGGTTTAGATTTGGGGTTAGGTTTACATTTGGGGTTAGGTTTAGATTTTAGGTTTAGATTTGGGGTTAGGTTTAGATTTTAGGTTTAGATTTGGGGTTAGGTTTAGATTTGGGGTTAGGTTTAGATTTTAGGTTTAGATTTGGGGTTAGGTTTAGATTTGGGGTTAGGTTTAGATTTTAGGTTTAAATTTGGGGTTAGGTTTAGATTTTAGGTTTAGATTTGGGGTTAGGTTTAGATTTGGGGTTAGGTTTAGATTTTAAGTTTAGATTTGGGGTTAGGTTTAGATTTTAGGTTTAGATTTGGGGTTAGGTTTAGATTTTAGGTGTAGATTTGGGGTTAGGTTTAGATTTGGGGTTAGGTTTAGATTTTAGGTTTAGATTTGGGGTTAGGTTTAGATTTTAGGATTATATTTGGGGTAAGGTTTAGATTTGGGGTTAGGTTTAGATTTTAGGTTTAGATTTGGGGTTAGGTTTAGATTTTAGGTTTAGATTTCAGGTTTAGATTTGGGGTTAGGTTTAGATTTTAGGTTTAGATTTGGGGTTAGGTTTAGATTTGGGGTTAGGTTTAGATTTTAGGTTTAGATTTGGGGTTAGGTTTAGATTTTAGGTTTAGATTTGGGGTTAGGTTTAGATTTTAGGTGTAGATTTGGGGTTAGGTTTAGATTTGGGGTTAGGTTTAGATTTTAGGTTTAGATTTGGGGTTAGGTTTAGATTTTAGGTTTATATTTGGGGTAAGGTTTAGATTTGGGGTTAGGTTTAGATTTTAGGTTTAGATTTGGGGTTAGGTTTAGATTTTAGGTTTAGAATTGGGGTTAGGTTTAGATTTTAGGTTTAGATTTGGGGTTAGGCTTAGATTTGGAGTTAGGTTTAGATTTTAGGTTTAGATTTGGGGTTAGGTTTAGATTTGGGGTTAGGTTTAGATTTTAGGTTTAGATTTGGAGTTAGGTTTAGATTTTAGGTTTAGATTTGGGGTTAGGTTTAGATTTGGGGTTAGGTTTAGATTTTATGTTTAGATTTGGGGTTAGGTTTAGATTTGGGGTTAGGTTTAGATTTTAGGTTTAGATTTGGGGTTAGGTTTAGATTTGGGGTTAGGTTTAGATTTTAGATTTATATTTGGGGTTAGGTTTACATTTTAGGTTTAGATTTGGGGTAAGGTTTAGATTTGGGGTTAGGTTTAGATTTTAGGTTTAGATTTGGGGTTAGGTTTAGATTTGGGGTTAGGTTTAGGTTTTAGGTTTAGATTTGGTGTTAGGTTTAGATTTTTGGTTTAGATATGGGGTTAGGTTTAGATTTTAGGTTTAGATTTGGGGTTAGGCTTAGATTTTAGGTTTATATTTGGGGTAAGGTTTATATTTTAGGTTTAGATTTGGGGTAAGGTTTAGATTTGGGGTTAGGTTTAGATTTTAGGTTTAGATTTGGGGTTAGGTTTAGATTTTAGGTTTAGATTTGGGGTTAGGTTTAGATTTGGGGTTAGGTTTAGATTTTAGGTTTAGATTTGGGGTTAGGTTTAGGTTTTAGGTTTAGATTTGGGGTTAGGTTTAGATTTGGGGTTAGGTTTAGATTTTAGGTTTAGATTTGGGGTTAGGTTTAGATTTTAGGTTTAGATTTGGGGTTAGGTTTAGATTTTAGGTTTAGATTTGGGGTTAGGTTTAGATTTTAGGTTTAGATTTGGGGTTAGGTTTAGATTTGGGGTTAGGTTTAGATTTTAGGTTTAGATTTGGGGTTAGGTTTAGATTTGGGGTTAGGTTTAGATTTTAGGTTTAGATTTGGGGTTAGGTTTAGAATTTAGGTTTAAATTTGGGGTTAGGTTTAGATTTTAGGTTTAGATTTGGGGTTAGGTTTAGATTTGGGGTTAGGTTTAGATTTTAGGTTTAGATTTGGGGTTAGGTTTAGATTTGGGGTTAGGTTTAGATTTTAGGTTTAGATTTGGGGTTAGGTTTAGATTTGGGGTTAGGTTTAGATTTTAGGTTTAGATTTGGGGTTAGGTTTAGATTTTAGGTTTAGATTTAGGTTAGGTTTAGATTTGGGGTTAGGTTTAGATTTTAGGTTTAGATTTGGGGTTAGGTTTAGATTTTAGGTTTAAATTTGGGGTAAGGTTTAGATTTGGGGTTAGGTTTAGATTTTAGGTTTAGATTTGGGGTTAGGTTTAGATTTTAGGTTTAGATTTGGGGTTAGGTTTAGATTTGGGGTTAGGTTTAGATTTTAGGTTTAGATTTGGGGTTAGGTTTAGATTTTAGGTTTAGATTTGGGGTTAGGTTTAGATTTTAGGTTTAGATTTGGGGTTAGGTTTAGATTTTAGGTTTAGATTTGGGGTTAGGTTTAGATTTGGGGTTAGGTTTAGATTTTAAGTTTAGATTTGGGGTTAGGTTTAGATTTGGGGTTAGGTTTAGATTTTAGGTTTAGATTTGGGGTTAGGTTTAGATTTTAGGTTTAGATTTGGGGTTAGGTTTAGATTTTATGTTTAGATTTGGGGTTAGGTTTAGATTTGGGGTTAGGTTTAGATTTTAGGTTTAGATTTGGGGTTAGGTTTAGATTTTAGGTTTAAATTTGGGGTTAGGTTTAGATTTTAGGTTTAGATTTGGGGTTAGGTTTAGATTTGGGGTTAGGTTTAGATTTTAAGTTTAGATTTGGGGTTAGGTTTAGATTTGGGGTTAGGTTTAGATTTTAGGTTTAGATTTGGGGTTAGGTTTAGATTTTAGGTGTAGATTTGGGGTTAGGTTTAGATTTGGGGTTAGGTTTAGATTTTAGGTTTAGATTTGGGGTTAGGTTTAGATTTTAGGATTATATTTGGGGTAAGGGTTAGATTTGGGGTTAGGTTTAGATTTTAGGTTTAGATTTGGGGTTAGGTTTAGATTTTAGGTTTAGAATTGGGGTTAGGTTTAGATTTTAGGTTTAGATTTGGGGTTAGGTTTAGATTTGGGGTTAGGTTTAGATTTTAGGTTTAGATTTGGGGTTAGGTTTAGATTTTAGGTTTAGATTTGGGGTTAGGTTTAGATTTTAGGTGTAGATTTGGGGTTAGGTTTAGATTTGGGGTTAGGTTTAGATTTTAGGTTTAGATTTGGGGTTAGGTTTAGATTTGGGGTTAGGTTTAGATTTGGGGTTAGGTTTAGATTTTAGGTTTAGATTTGGGGTTAGGTTTAGATTTGGGGTTAGGTTTAGATTTTAGGTTTAGATTTGGGGTTAGGTTTAGATTTTAGGTTTAGATTTTAGGTTTAGATTTGGGGTTAGGTTTAGATTTTAGGTTTAGATTTGGGGTTAGGTTTAGATTTTAGATTTATATTTGGGGTTAGGTTTACATTTTAGGTTTAGATTTGGGGTAAGGTTTAGATTTGGGGTTAGGTTTAGATTTTAGCTTTAGATTTGGGGTTAGGTTTAGATTTGGGGTTAGGTTTAGGTTTTAGGTTTAGATTTGGTGTTAGGTTTAGATTTTAGGTTTAGATATGGGGTTAGGTTTAGATTTTAGGTTTAGATTTGGGGTTAGGCTTAGATTTTAGGTTTATATTTGGGGTAAGGTTTAGATTTTAGGTTTAGATTTGGGGTAAGGTTTAGATTTGGGGTTAGGTTTAGATTTTAGGTTTAGATTTGGGGTTAGGTTTAGATTTTATGTTTAGATTTGGGGTTAGGTTTAGATTTGGGGTTAGGTTTAGATTTTAGGTTTAGATTTGGGGTTAGGTTTAGGTTTTAGGTTTAGATTTGGGGTTAGGTTTAGATTTGGGGTTAGGTTTAGATTTTAGGTTTAGATTTGGGGTTAGGTTTAGATTTTAGGTTTAGATTTGGGGTTAGGTTTAGATTTTAGGTTTAGATTTGGGGTTAGGTTTAGATTTTAGGTTTAGATTTGGGGTTAGGTTTAGATTTTAGGTTTAGATTTGGGGTTAGGTTTAGATTTGGGGTTAGGTTTAGATTTTAGGTTTAGATTTGGGGTTAGGTTTAGAATATTAGGTTTAAATTTGGGGTTAGGTTTAGATTTTAGGTTTAGATTTGGGGTTAGGTTTAGATTTGGGGTTAGGTTTAGATTTTAGGTTTAGATTTGGGGTTAGGTTTAGATTTGGGGTTAGGTTTAGATTTTAGGTTTAGATTTGGGGTTAGGTTTAGATTTGGGGTTAGGTTTAGATTTTAGGTTTAGATTTGGGGTTAGGTTTAGATTTTAGGTTTAGATTTGGGGTTAGGTTTAGATTTGGGGTTAGGTTTAGATTTTAGGTTTAGATTTGGGGTTAGGTTTAGATTTGAGGTTTAGATTTGGGGTTAGGTTTAGATTTGGGGTTAGGTTTAGATTTTAGGTTTAGATTTGGGGTTAGGTTTAGATTTTAGGTTTAAATTTGGGGTAAGGTTTAGATTTGGAGTTAGGTTTAGATTTTAGGTTTAGATTTGGGGTTAGGTTTAGATTTGGAGTTAGGTTTAGATTTTAGGTTTAGATTTGGGGTAAGATTTAGATTTTAGGTTTAGATTTTAGGTTTAGATTTGGGGTAAGGTTTAGATTTGGGGTTAGGTTTAGATTTTAGGTTTAGATTTGGGGTTAGGTTTAGATTTTAGGTTTAGATTTGGAGTTAGGCTTAGATTTGTGGTTTAGATTTGGGGTTAGGTTTAGATTTGGGGTTAGGTTTAGATTTTAGGTTTAGATTTGGGGTTAGGTTTAGATTTTAGGTTTAGATTTGGGGTTAGGTTTAGATTTGGGGTTAGGTTTAGATTTTAGGTTTAGATTTGGGGTTAGGTTTAGATTTGGGGTTAGGTTTAGATTTTAGGTTTAGATTTGGGGTTAGGTTTAGATTTTAGGTTTAGATTTGGGGTTAGGTTTAGATTTTAGGTTTAGATTTGGGGTTAGGTTTAGATTTTAGGTTTAGATTTGGGGTAAGGTTTAGATTTGGGGTTAGGTTTAGATTTTAGGTTTAGATTTGGGGTTAGGTTTAGATTTTAGGTTTAGATTTGGTGTTAGGTTTAGATTTTAGGTTTAGATTTTGGGTAAGGTTTAGATTTGGGGTTAGGTTTAGATTTTAGGTTTAGATTTGGGGTTAGGTTTAGATTTGGGGTTAGGTTTAGATTTTAGGTTTAGATATGGGGTTAGGTTTAGATTTTAGGTTTAGATTTTAGGTTTAGGTTTAGATTAGGGGTTAGGTTTAGATTTTAGGTTTAGATTTGGGGTTAGGTTTAGATTTTAGGTTTAGATTTGGGGTTAGGTTTAGATTTGGGGTTAGGTTTAGATTTTAGCTTTAGATTTGGGGTTAGGTTTAGATTTTAGGTTTAGATTTGGGGTTAGGTTTAGATTTGGGGTTAGGTTTAGATTTTAGGTTTAGATTTGGGGTTAGGTTTAGATTTTAGGTTTAGATTTGGGGTTAGGTTTAGATTTTAGGTTTAGATTTGAGGTTAGGTTTAGATTTTGGGTTAGGTTTAGATTTTAGGTTTAGATTTGGGGTTAGGTTTACATTTGGGGTTAGGTTTAGATTTTAGGTTTAGATTTGGGGTTAGGTTTAGATTTTAGGTTTAGATTTGGGGTTAGGTTTAGATTTGGGGTTAGGTTTAGATTTTAGGTTTAGATTTGGGGTTAGGTTTAGATTTGGGGTTAGGTTTAGATTTTAGGTTTAAATTTGGGGTTAGGTTTAGATTTTAGGTTTAGATTTGGGGTTAGGTTTAGATTTGGGGTTAGGTTTAGATTTTAAGTTTAGATTTGGGGTTAGGTTTAGATTTTAGGTTTAGATTTGGGGTTAGGTTTAGATTTTAGGTGTAGATTTGGGGTTAGGTTTAGATTTGGGGTTAGGTTTAGATTTTAGGTTTAGATTTGGGGTTAGGTTTAGATTTTAGGATTATATTTGGGGTAAGGTTTAGATTTGGGGTTAGGTTTAGATTTTAGGTTTAGATTTGGGGTTAGGTTTAGATTTTAGGTTTAGATTTCAGGTTTAGATTTGGGGTTAGGTTTAGATTTTAGGTTTAGATTTGGGGTTAGGTTTAGATTTGGGGTTAGGTTTAGATTTTAGGTTTAGATTTGGGGTTAGGTTTAGATTTTAGGTTTAGATTTGGGGTTAGATTTAGATTTTAGGTGTAGATTTGGGGTTAGGTTTAGATTTGGGGTTAGGTTTAGATTTTAGGTTTAGATTTGGGGTTAGGTTTAGATTTTAGGTTTATATTTGGGGTAAGGTTTAGATTTGGGGTTAGGTTTAGATTTTAGGTTTAGATTTGGGGTTAGGTTTAGATTTTAGGTTTAGAATTGGGGTTAGGTTTAGATTTTAGGTTTAGATTTGGGGTTAGGCTTAGATTTGGGGTTAGGTTTAGATTTTAGGTTTAGATTTGGGGTTAGGTTTAGATTTGGGGTTAGGTTTAGATTTTAGGTTTAGATTTGGAGTTAGGTTTAGATTTTAGGTTTAGATTTGGGGTTAGGTTTAGATTTGGGGTTAGGTTTAGATTTTAGGTTTAGATTTGGGGTTAGGTTTAGATTTGGGGTTAGGTTTAGATTTTAGGTTTAGATTTGGGGTTAGGTTTAGATTTGGGGTTAGGTTTAGATTTTAGATTTATATTTGGGGTTAGGTTTACATTTTAGGTTTAGATTTGGGGTAAGGTTTAGATTTGGGGTTAGGTTTAGATTTTAGCTTTAGATTTGGGGTTAGGTTTAGATTTGGGGTTAGGTTTAGGTTTTAGGTTTAGATTTGGTGTTAGGTTTAGATTTTAGGTTTAGATATGGGGTTAGGTTTAGATTTTAGGTTTAGATTTGGGGTTAGGCTTAGATTTTAGGTTTATATTTGGGGTAAGGTTTATATTTTAGGTTTAGATTTGGGGTTAGGTTTAGATTTGGGGTTAGGTTTAGATTTTAGGTTTAGATTTGGGGTTAGGTTTAGATTTGGGGTTAGGTTTAGATTTTAGATTTATATTTGGGGTTAGGTTTACATTTTAGGTTTAGATTTGGGGTAAGGTTTAGATTTGGGGTTAGGTTTAGATTTTAGCTTTAGATTTGGGGTTAGGTTTAGATTTGGGGTTAGGTTTAGGTTTTAGGTTTAGATTTGGTGTTAGGTTTAGATTTTAGGTTTAGATATGGGGTTAGGTTTAGATTTTAGGTTTAGATTTGGGGTTAGGCTTAGATTTTAGGTTTATATTTGGGGTAAGGTTTATATTTTAGGTTTAGATTTGGGGTAAGGTTTAGATTTGGGGTTAGGTTTAGATTTTAGGTTTAGATTTGGGGTTAGGTTTTGATTTTAGGTTTAGATTTGGGGTTAGGTTTAGATTTGGGGTTAGGTTTAGATTTTAGGTTTAGATTTGGGGTTAGGTTTAGGTTTTAGGTTTAGATTTGGGGTTAGGTTTAGATTTGGGGTTAGGTTTAGATTTTAGGTTTAGATTTGGGGTTAGGTTTAGATTTTAGGTTTAGATTTGGGGTTAGGTTTAGATTTTAGGTTTAGATTTGGGGTTAGGTTTAGATTTTAGGTTTAGATTTGGGGTTAGGTTTAGATTTGGGGTTAGGTTTAGATTTTAGGTTTAGATTTGGGGTTAGGTTTAGATTTGGGGTTAGGTTTAGATTTTAGGTTTAGATTTGGGGTTAGGTTTAGAATTTAGGTTTAAATTTGGGGTTAGGTTTAGATTTTAGGTTTAGATTTGGGGTTAGGTTTAGATTTGGGGTTAGGTTTAGATTTTAGGTTTAGATTTGGGGTTAGGTTTAGATTTGGGGTTAGGTTTAGATTTTAGGTTTAGATTTGGGGTTAGGTTTAGATTTGGGGTTAGGTTTAGATTTTAGGTTTAGATTTGGGGTTAGGTTTAGATTTTAGGTTTAGATTTAGGTTAGGTTTAGATTTGGGGTTAGGTTTAGATTTTAGGTTTAGATTTGGGGTTAGGTTTAGATTTTAGGTTTAAATTTGGGGTAAGGTTTAGATTTGGGGTTAGGTTTAGATTTTAGGTTTAGATTTGGGGTTAGGTTTAGATTTTAGGTTTAGATTTGGGGTTAGGTTTAGATTTGGGGTTAGGTTTAGATTTTAGGTTTAGATTTGGGGTTAGGTTTAGATTTGGGGTTAGGTTTAGATTTTAGGTTTAGATTTGGGGTTAGGTTTAGATTTGGGGTTAGGTTTAGATTTTAGATTTATATTTGGGGTTAGGTGTACATTTTAGGTTTAGATTTGGGGTAAGGTTTAGATTTGGGGTTAGGTTTAGATTTTAGCTTTAGATTTGGGGTTAGGTTTAGATTTGGGGTTAGGTTTAGGTTTTAGGTTTAGATTTGGTGTTAGGTTTAGATTTTAGGTTTAGATATGGGGTTAGGTTTAGATTTTAGGTTTAGATTTGGGGTTAGGCTTAGATTTTAGGTTTATATTTGGGGTAAGGTTTATATTTTAGGTTTAGATTTGGGGTAAGGTTTAGATTTGGGGTTAGGTTTAGATTTTAGGTTTAGATTTGGGGTTAGGTTTAGATTTTAGGTTTAGATTTGGGGTTAGGTTTAGATTTGGGGTTAGGTTTAGATTTTAGGTTTAGATTTGGGGTTAGGTTTAGGTTTTAGGTTTAGATTTGGGGTTAGGTTTAGATTTGGGGTTCGGTTTAGATTTTAGGTTTAGATTTGGGGTTAGGTTTAGATTTTAGGTTTAGATTTGGGGTTAGGTTTAGATTTTAGGTTTAGATTTGGGGTTAGGTTTAGATTTTAGGTTTAGATTTGGGGTTAGGTTTAGATTTGGGGTTAGGTTTAGATTTTAGGTTTAGATTTGGGGTTAGGTTTAGATTTGGGGTTAGGTTTAGATTTTAGGTTTAGATTTGGGGTTAGGTTTAGAATTTAGGTTTAAATTTGGGGTTAGGTTTAGATTTTAGGTTTAGATTTGGGGTTAGGTTTAGATTTGGGGTTAGGTTTAGATTTTAGGTTTAGATTTGGGGTTAGGTTTAGATTTGGGGTTAGGTTTAGATTTTAGGTTTAGATTTGGGGTTAGGTTTAGATTTGGGGTTAGGTTTAGATTTTAGGTTTGGATTTGGGGTTAGGTTTAGATTTTAGGTTTAGATTTAGGTTAGGTTTAGATTTGGGGTTAGGTTTAGATTTTAGGTTTAGATTTGGGGTTAGGTTTAGATTTTAGGTTTAAATTTGGGGTAAGGTTTAGATTTGAGGTTAGGTTTAGATTTTAGGTTTAGATTTGGGGTTAGGTTTAGATTTTAGGTTTAGATTTGGGGTTAGGTTTAGATTTTAGGTTTAGATTTGGGGTTAGGTTTAGATTTGGAGTTAGGTTTAGATTTTAGGTTTAGATTTGGGGTTAGGTTTAGATTTTAGGTTTAGATTTGGGGTTAGGTTTAGATTTTAGGTTTAGATTTGGGGTTAGGTTTAGATTTTAGGTTTAGATTTGGGGTTAGGTTTAGGTTTTAGGTTTAGATTTGGGGTTAGGTTTAGATTTGGGGTTAGGTTTAGATTTTAGGTTTAGATTTGGGGTTAGGTTTAGATTTTAGGTTTAGATTTTAGGTTTAGATTTGGGGTTAGGTTTAGATTTTAGGTTTAGATTTGGGGTTAGGTTTAGATTTTAGGTTTAGATTTGGGGTTAGGTTTACATTTGGGGTTAGGTTTAGATTTTAGGTTTAGATTTGGGGTTAGGTTTAGAATTTAGGTTTAAATTTGGGGTTAGGTTTAGATTTTAGGTTTAGATTTGGGGTTAGGTTTAGATTTGGGGTTAGGTTTAGATTTTAGGTTTAGATTTGGGGTTAGGTTTAGATTTGGGGTTAGGTTTAGATTTTAGGTTTAGATTTGGAGTTAGGTTTAGATTTGGGGTTAGGTTTAGATTTTAGGTTTAGATTTGGGGTTAGGTTTAGATTTTAGGTTTAGATTTGGGGTTAGGTTTAGATTTGGGGTTAGGTTTAGATTTTAGGTTTAGATTTGGGGTTAGGTTTAGATTTTAGGTTTAAATTTGGGGTAAGGTTTAGATTTGAGGTTAGGTTTAGATTTTAGGTTTAGATTTGGGGTTAGGTTTAGATTTTAGGTTTAGAATTGGGGTTAGGTTTAGATTTTAGGTTTAGATTTGGGGTTAGGTTTAGATTTGGAGTTAGGTTTAGATTTTAGGTTTAGATTTGGGGTTAGGTTTAGATTTTAGGTTTAGATTTTAGGTTTAGATTTGGGGTTAGGTTTAGATTTTAGGTTTAGATTTGGGGTTAGGTTTAGATTTGGGGTTAGGTTTAGATTTTAGGTTTAGATTTGGGGTTAGGTTTAGGTTTTAGGTTTAGATTTGGGGTTAGGTTTAGATTTGGGGTTAGGTTTAGATTTTAG
The DNA here is from genome assembly GCF_037038585.1 of Patagioenas fasciata. NCBI lineage: Eukaryota > Metazoa > Chordata > Aves > Columbiformes > Columbidae > Patagioenas > Patagioenas fasciata. Next base: position 48,771 of record NW_027288651.1, on the reverse strand, counting down.
GTTTAGATTTGGGGTTAGATTTAGATTTGGGGTTAGGTTTAGATTTTAGGTTTAGATTTGGGGTTAGGTTTAGATTTGGGGTTAGGTTTAGATTTTAGGTTTAGATTTGGGGTTAGGTTTAGATTTTAGGTCTAGATTTTAGGTTTAGATTTGGGGTTAGGTTTAGATTTTAGGTTTAGATTTGGGGTTAGGTTTAGATTTTAGGTTTAGATTTGGGGTTAGGTTTAGATTTTAGGTTTAGATTTGGGGTAAGGTTTAGATTTGGGGTTAGGTTTAGATTTTAGGTTTAGATTTGGGGTTAGGTTTAGATTTGGGGTTAGGTTTAGATTTTAGGTTTAGATTTGGGGTTAGGTTTAGATTTTAGGTTTAGATATGGGGTTAGGTTTAGATTTGGGGTTAGGTTTAGATTTTAGGTTTAGATTTGGGGTTAGGTTTAGATTTGGGGTTAGGTTTAGATTTTAGGTTTAGATTTGGGGTTAGGTTTAGATTTTAGGTTTAGATTTGGGGTTAGGTTTAGATTTGGGGTTAGGTTTAGATTTTAGGTTTAGATTTGGGGTTAGGTTTAGATTTTAGGTTTAGATTTGGGGTTAGGTTTAGATTTTGGGTTAGGTTTAGATTTTAGGTTTAGATTTGGGGTTAGGTTTAGATTTTAGGTTTAGATTTGGGGTTAGGTTTAGATTTGGGGTTAGGTTTAGATTTTAGGTTTAGATTTGGGGTTAGGTTTAGATTTTAGGTTTAGATTTGGGGTTAGGTTTAGATTTGGGGTTAGGTTTAGATTTTAGGTTTAGATTTGGGGTTAGGTTTAGATTTTAGGTTTAGATTTGGGGTTAGGTTTAGATTTTAGGTTTAGATTTGGGTTTAGGTTTAGATTTGGGGTTAGGTTTAGATTTTAGGTTTAGATTTGGGGTTAGGTTTAGATTTTAGGTGTAGATTTGGGGTTAGGTTTAGATTTGGGGTTAGGTTTAGATTTTAGGTTTAGATTTGGGGTTAGGTTTAGATTTTAGGTTTATATTTGGGGTAAGGGTTAGATTTGGGGTTAGGTTTAGATTTTAGGTTTAGATTTGGGGTTAGGTTTAGATTTTAGGTTTAGAATTGGGGTTAGGTTTAGATTTTAGTTTTAGATTTGGGGTTAGGCTTAGATTTTAGGTTAGGTTTAGATTTTAGGTTTAGATTTGGGGTTAGGTTTAGATTTTAGGTTTAGATTTTAGGTTTAGATTTGGGGTTAGGTTTAGATTTGGGGTTAGGTTTAGATTTTAGGTTTAGATTTGGGGTTAGTTTTAGATTTGGGGTTAGGTTTAGATTTTAGGTTTAGATTTGGTGTTAGGTTTAGATTTTAGGTTTAGATATGGGGTTAGGTTTAGATTTTAGGTTTAGATTTGGGGTTAGGTTTAGATTTTAGGTTTAGATTTGGGGTTAGGTTTAGATTTTAGGTTTAGATTTTAGGTTTAGATTTGGGGTAAGGTTTAGACTTGGGGTTAGGTTTAGATTTTAGGTTTAGATTTGGGGTTAGGTTTAGATTTTAGGTTTAGATTTGGGGTTAGGTTTAGATTTTAGGTTTAGATTTGGGGTTAGGTTTAGATTTGGGGTTAGGTTTAGATTTTAGGTTTAGATTTGGGGTTAGGTTTAGATTTTAGGTTTAGATTTTAGGTTTAGATTTGTGGTTAGGTTTAGATTTTAGGTTTAGATTTGGGGTTAGGTTTAGATTTTAGGTTTAGATTTGGGGTAAGGTTTAGATTTGGGGTTAGGTTTAGATTTTAGGTTTAGATTTGGGGTTAGGTTTAGATTTGAGGGTAGGTTTAGATTTTAGGTTTACATTTGGAGTTAGGTTTAGATTTTAGGTTTAGATATGGGTTTAGGTTTAGATTTGGGGTTAGGTTTAGATTTTAGGTTTAGATTTGGGGTTAGGTTTAGATTTGGGGTTAGATTTAGATTTTAGGTTTAGATTTGGGGTTAGGTTTAGATTTTAGGTTTAGATTTGGGGTTAGGTTTAGATTTTAGGTTTAGATTTGGGGTTAGGTTTAGATTTGGGGTTAGGTTTAGATTTTAGGTTTAGATTTGGGGTTAGGTTTAGGTTTTAGGTTTAGATTTGGGGTTAGGTTTAGATTTGGGGTTAGGTTTAGATTTTAGGTTTAGATTTGGGGTTAGGTTTAGATTTTAGGTTTAGATTTGGGGTTAGGTTTAGATTTGGGGTTAGGTTTAGATTTTAGGTTTAGATTTGGGGTTAGGTTTAGATTTGGGGTTAGGTTTAGATTTTAGGTGTAGATTTGGGGTTAGGTTTAGATTTGGGGTTAGGTTTAGATTTGGTGTTAGGTTTAGATTTTAGGTTTAGATTTGGGGTTAGGTTTAGATTTTAGGTTTATATTTGGGGTAAGGTTTAGATTTGGGGTTAGGTTTAGATTTTAGGTTTAGATTTGGGGTTAGGTTTAGATTTTAGGTTTAGAATTGGGGTTAGGTTTAGATTTTAGGTTTAGATTTGGGGTTAGGCTTAGATTTGGGGTTAGGTTTAGATTTTAGGTTTAGATTTGGGGTTAGGTTTAGATTTTAGGTTTAGATTTCAGGTTTAGATTTGGGGTTAGGTTTAGATTTTAGGTTTAGATTTGGGGTTAGGTTTAGATTTGGGGTTAGGTTTAGATTTTAGGTTTAGATTTGGGGTTAGGTTTAGATTTTAGGTTTAGATTTGGCGTAAGGTTTAGATTTGGGGTTAGGTTTAGATTTTAGGTTTAGATTTGGGGTTAGGTTTAGATTTGGGGTTAGGTTTAGATTTTAGGTTTAGATTTGGGGTTAGGTTTAGATTTTAGGTTTAGATATGGGGTTAGGTTTAGATTTTAGGTTTAGATTTGGGGTTAGGTTTAGATTTTAGGTTTAGATTTGGGGTTAGGTTTAGATTTTAGGTTTAGATTTGGGGTAAGGTTTAGATTTGGGGTTAGGTTTAGATTTTAGGTTTAGATTTGGGGTTAGGTTTAGATTTGGGGGTAGGTTTAGATTTTAGGTTTACATTTGGGGTTAGGTTTAGATTTTAGGTTTAGATATGGGGTTAGGTTTAGATTTGGGGTTAGGTTTAGATTTTAGGTTTAGATATGGGGTTAGGTTTAGATTTGGGGTTAGGTTTAGATTTTAGGTTTAGAATTGGGGTTAGGTTTAGATTTGGGGTTAGGTTTAGATTTTAGGTTTAGATTTGGGGTTAGGTTTAGATTTTAGGTTTAGATTTGGGGTTAGGTTTAGATTTGGGGTTAGGTTTAGATTTTAGGTTTAGATTTGGGCTTAGGTTTAGGTTTTAGGTTTAGATTTGGGGTTAGGTTTAGATTTGGGGTTAGGTTTAGATTTTAGGTTTAGATTTGGGGTTAGGTTTAGATTTTAGGTTTAGATTTGGGGTTAGGTTTAGATTTGGGGGTTAGGTTTAGATTTTAGGTTTAGATTTGGGGTTAGGTTAAGATTTTAGGTTTAGATTTTGGGTTAGGTTTAGATTTTAGGTTTAGATTTGGGGTTAGGTTTAGATTTCGGGTTAGGTTTAGATTTTAGGTTTAGATTTGGGGTTAGGTTTAGATTTGGGGTTAGGTTTAGATTTTAGGTTTAGATTTGGGGTTAGGTTTAGATTTTAGGTTTAAATTTGGGGTTAGGTTTAGATTTTAGGTTTAGATTTGGGGTTAGGTTTAGATTTGGGTTAGGTTTAGATTTTAGGTTTAGATTTGGGGTTAGGTTTAGATTTGGGGTTAGGTTTAGATTTTAGGTTTAGATTTGGGGTTAGGTTTAGATTTGGGGTTAGGTTTAGATTTTAGGTTTAGATTTGGGGTTAGGTTTAGATTTTAGGTTTAGATTTGGGGTTAGGTTTAGATTTGGGGTTAGGTTTAGATTTTAGGTTTAGATTTGGGGTTAGGTTTAGATTTTAGGCTTAAATTTGGGGTAAGGTTTAGATTTGGGGTTAGGTTTAGATTTTAGGTTTAGATTTGGGGTTAGGTTTAGATTTTAGGTTTAGATTTGGGGTTAGGTTTAGATTTTAGGTTTAGATTTGGGGTTAGGTTTAGATTTGGGGTTAGGTTTAGATTTTAGGTTTAGATTTGGGGTTAGGTTTAGATTTTAGGTTTAGATTTGGGGTTAGGTTTGATTTGGTGTTAGGTTTAGATTTTAGGTCTAGATTTGGGGTTAGGTTTAGATTTGGGGTTAGGTTTAGATTTGGGGGTAGGTTTAGATTTTAGGTTTAGATTTCGTGTTAGGTTTAGATTTTAGGTTAAGATTTGGGCTTAGGTTTACATTTGCGGTTAGGTTTAGATTTTAGGTTTAGATTTGGGGTTAGGTTTAGATTTTAGGTTTAGATTTGGGGTTAGGTTTAGATTTGGGGTTAGGTTTAGATTTTAGGTTTGGATTTTGGGGTTAGGTTTAGATTTGGGGTTAGGTTTAGATTTTAGGTTTAGATTTGGGGTAAGGTTTAGATTTTAGGTTTATATTTGGGGTTAGGTTTAGATTTTAGGTTTAGATTTGGGGTTAGGTTTAGATTTGGGGTTAGGTTTAGATTTTAGGTTTAGATTTGGGGTTAGGTTTAGATTTTAGGTTCAGATTTCGGGTTAGGTTTAGATTTTAGGTTCAGATTTGGGGTTAGGTTTAGATTTTTGGTTTAGATTTGGGGTTAGGTTTAGATTTTAGGTTAAGATTTGGGGTTTAGATTTGGGGTTAGGTTTAGATTTGGGGTTTAGATTTGGGGTTAGGTTTAGATTTTAGGTTTAGATTTGGGGTTAGGTTTAGATTTGGGGTTAGGTTTAGATTTTAGGTTTAGATTTGGGGTTAGGTTTAGATTTTAGGTTTAGATTTGGGGTTAGGTTTAGATTTTAGGTTTAGATTTGGGGTTAGGTTTAGATTTTAGGTTTAGATTTGGGGTTAGGTTTAGATTTGGGGTTAGCTTTAGATTTTAGGTTTAGATTTGGGGTTAGGTTAAGATTTTAGGTTTAGATTTGGGGTTAAGTTTAGATTTGGGGTTAGGTTTAGATTTTAGGTTTAGATTTGGGGTTAGGTTTAGATTTTAGGTTTAGATTTGGGGTTAGGTTTAGATTTTAGGTTTAGATTTGGGGTTAGGTTTAGATTTTAGGTTCAGATTTGGGGTTAGGTTTAGATTTTAGGTTTAGATTTGGGGTTAGGTTTAGATTTTAGGTTTAGATTTGGGGTTTAGATTTGGGGTTAGGTTTAGATTTGGGGTTTAGATTTGGGGTTAGGTTTAGATTTTAGGTTTAGATTTGGGGTTAGGTTTAGATTTGGGGTTAGGTTTAGATTTTAGGTTTAGATTTGGGGTTAGGTTTAGATTTTAGGTTTAGATTTGGGGTTAGGTTTAGATTTGGGGTTAGGTTTAGATTTTAGGTTTAGATTTGGGGTTAGGTTTAGATTTTAGGTTTAGATTTTAGGTTTAGATTTGGGGTTAGGTTTAGATTTGGGGTTAGGTTTAGATTTTAGGTTTAGATTTGGGGTTAGGTTTAGATTTTAGGTTTAGATTTGGGCTTAGGTTTAGATTTGGGGTTAGGTTTAGATTTTAGGTTTAGATTTGGGGTTAGGTTTAGATTTTAGGCTTAAATTTGGGGTAAGGTTTAGATTTGGGGTTAGGTTTAGATTTTAGGTTTAGATTTGGGGTTAGGTTTAGATTTTAGGTTTAGATTTGGGGTTAGGTTTAGATTTGGGGTTAGGTTTAGATTTTAGGTTTAGATTTGGGGTTAGGTTTAGATTTTAGGTTTAGATTTGGGGTTAGGTTTGATTTGGTGTTAGGTTTAGATTTTAGGTCTAGATTTGGGGTTAGGTTTAGATTTGGGGTTAGGTTTAGATTTGGGGGTAGGTTTAGATTTTAGGTTTAGATTTGGGGTTAGGTTTAGATTTTAGGTTAAGATTTGGGCTTAGGTTTACATTTGGGGTTAGGTTTAGATTTTAGGTTTAGATTTGGGGTTAGGTTTAGATTTTAGGTTTAGATTTGGGGTTAGGTTTAGATTTGGGGTTAGGTTTAGATTTTAGGTTTAGATTTGGGGTTAGGTTTGGATTTTAGGTTTAGATTTTGGGGTTAGGTTTAGATTTGGGGTTAGGTTTAGATTTTAGGTTTAGATTTGGGGTAAGGTTTAGATTTTAGGTTTATATTTGGGGTTAGGTTTAGATTTTAGGTTTAGATTTGGGGTTAGGTTTAGATTTGGGGTTAGGTTTAGATTTTAGGTTTAGATTTGGGGTTAGGTTTAGATTTTAGGTTCAGATTTCGGGTTAGGTTTAGATTTTAGGTTCAGATTTGGGGTTAGGTTTAGATTTTAGGTTTAGATTTGGGGTTAGGTTTAGATTTTAGGTTAAGATTTGAGGTTTAGATTTGGGGTTAGGTTTAGATTTGGGGTTTAGATTTGGGGTTAGGTTTAGATTTTAGGTTTAGATTTGGGGTTAGGTTTAGATTTTAGGTTTAGATTTGGGGTTAGGTTTGATTTGGTGTTAGGTTTAGATTTTAGGTCTAGATTTGGGGTTAGGTTTAGATTTGGGGTTAGGTTTAGATTTGGGGGTAGGTTTAGATTTTAGGTTTAGATTTGGGGTTAGGTTTAGATTTTAGGTTTAGATTTGGGGTTAGGTTTAGATTTGGGGTTAGGTTTAGATTTTAGGTTTAGATTTTGGGGTTAGGTTTAGATTTGGGGTTAGGTTTAGATTTTAGGTTTAGATTTGGGGTAAGGTTTAGATTTTAGGTTTATATTTGGGGTTAGGTTTAGATTTTAGGTTTAGATTTGGGGTTAGGTTTAGATTTTAGGTTTAGATTTGGGGTTAGGTTTAGATTTTAGGTTCAGATTTCGGGTTAGGTTTAGATTTTAGGTTCAGATTTGGGGTTAGGTTTAGATTTTAGGTTTAGATTTGGGGTTAGGTTTAGATTTTAGGTTAAGATTTGGGGTTTAGATTTGGGGTTAGGTTTAGATTTGGGGTTTAGATTTGGGGTTAGGTTTAGATTTTAGGTTTAGATTTGGGGTTAGGTTTAGATTTTAGGTTTAGATTTGGGGTTAGGTTTAGATTTGGGGTTTAGATTTGGGGTTAGGTTTAGATTTTAGGTTCAGATTTCGGGTTAGGTGTAGATTTTAGGTTCAGATTTGGGGTTAGGTTTATATTTTAGGTTTAGATTTGGGGTTAGGTTTAGATTTTAGGTTTAGATTTGGGGTTTAGATTTGGGGTTAGGTTTAGATTTGGGGTTTAGATTTGGGGTTAGGTTTAGATTTTAGGTTTAGATTTGGGGTTAGGTTTAGATTTGAGGTTAGGTTTAGATTTTAGGTTTAGATTTGGGGTTAGGTTTAGATTTTAGGTTTAGATTTGGGGTTAGGTTTAGATTTGGGTTAGGTTTAGATTTTAGGTTTAGATTTGGGGTTAGGTTTAGATTTTAGGTTTAGATTTGGGGTTAGGTTTAGATTTTTGGTTTAGATTTGGGGTTAGGTTTAGATTTTAGGTTTAGATTTGGGGTTAGGTTTAGATTTGGGGTTAGGTTTAGATTTGGGGTTAGGTTTAGATTTTAGGTTTAGATTTGGGGTTAGGTTTAGATTTTAGTTTTAGATATGGGGTTAGGTTTATATTTGGGGTTAGGTTTAGATTTTAGGTTTAGATTTGGGGTTAGGTTTAGATTTGGGGTTAGGTTTAGATTTTAGGTTTAGATTTGGGGTTAGGTTTAGATTTGGGGTTAGGTTTAGATTTTAGGTTTAGATTTGGGGTTAGGTTTAGATTTTAGGTTTAGATTTGGGGTTAGGTTTAGATTTTAGGTTTAAATTTGGGGTAAGGTTTAGATTTGGGGTTAGGTTTAGATTTTAGGTTTAGATATGGGGTTAGGTTTAGATTTTAGGTTTAGATTTGGTGTTAGGTTTAGATTTGGGGTTAGGTTTAGATTTGGGGTTAGGTTTAGATTTTTGGTTTAGATTTGGGGTTAGGTTTAGATTTTAGGTTTAGATTTGGGGTTAGGTTTAGATTTTAGGTTTAGATTTGGGGTTAGGTTTAGATTTGGGGTTAGGTTTAGATTTTAGGTTTAGATTTGGGGTTAGGTTTAGATTTTAGGTTAAGATTTGGGGTTAGGTTTATATTTGGGGTTAGGTTTAGATTTTAGGTTTAGATTTGGGGTTAGGTTTAGATTTCAGGTTTAGATTTGGGGTTAGGTTTAGATTTGGGGTTAGGTTTAGATTTAGGTTTAGATTTGGGGTTAGGTTTAGATTTTAGGTTTAGATTTGGGGTTAGGTTTAGATTTGGGGTTAGGTTTAGATTTTAGGTTTAGATTTGGGGTTAGGTTTATATTTGGGGTTTAGATTTGGGGTTAGGTTTAGATTTTAGGTTTAGATTTGGGGTTAGGATTAGATTTGGGGTTAGGTTTAGATTTTAGGTTTAGATTTGGGATTAGGTTTAGATTTTAGGTTTAGATTTGGGGTTAGGTTTAGATTTGGGGTTAGGTTTAGATTTTAGGTTTAGATTTGGGGTTAGGTTTAGACTTTAGGTTAAGATTTGGGCTTAGGTTTAGATTTGGGGTTAGGTTTAGATTTTAGGTTTAGATTTGGGGTTAGGATTAGATTTGGGGTTAGGTTTAGATTTTAGGTTTAGATTTGGGATTAGGTTTAGATTTTAGGTTTAGATTTGGGGTTAGGTTTAGATTTGGGGTTAGGTTTAGATTTTAGGTTTAGATTTGGGGTTAGGTTTAGATTTTAGGTTTAGATTTGGGGTTTAGATTTGGGGTTAGGTTTAGATTTGGGGTTAGGTTTAGATTTGGGGGTAGGTTTAGATTTTAGGTTTAGATTTGGTGTTAGGTTTAGATTTTAGGTTAAGATTTGGGCTTAGGTTTACATTTGCGGTTAGGTTTAGATTTTAGGTTTAGATTTGGGGTTAGGTTTAGATTTTAGGTTTAGATTTGGGGTTAGGTTTAGATTTGGGGTTAGGTTTAGATTTTAGGTTTAGATTTTGGGGTTAGGTTTAGATTTGGGGTTAGGTTTAGATTTTAGGTTTAGATTTGGGGTAAGGTTTAGATTTTAGGTTTATATTTGGGGTTAGGTTTAGATTTTAGGTTTAGATTTGGGGTTAGGTTTAGATTTTAGGTTTAGATTTGGGGTTAGGTTTAGATTTTAGGTTCAGATTTCGGGTTAGGTTTAGATTTTTGGTTCAGATTTGGGGTTAGGTTTAGATTTTAGGTTTAGATTTGGGGTTAGGTTTAGATTTTAGGTTAAGATTTGGGGTTTAGATTTGGGGTTAGGTTTAGATTTGGGGTTTAGATTTGGGGTTAGGTTTAGATTTTAGGTTTAGATTTGGGGTTAGGTTTAGATTTGGGGTTAGGTTTAGATTTTAGGTTTAGATTTGGGGTTAGGTTTAGATTTTAGGTTTAGATTTGGGGTTAGGTTTAGATTTGGGGTTAGGTTTAGATTTTAGGTTTAGATTTGGGGTTAGGTTTAGATTTTAGGTTTAGATTTGGGGTTAGGTTTAGATTTGGGGTTAGGTTTAGATTTTAGGTTTAGATTTGGGGTTAGGTTAAGATTTTAGGTTTAGATTTGGGGTTAGGTTTAGATTTTAGGTTTAGTTTTGGGGTTAGGTTTAGATTTTAGGTTCAGATTTCGGGTTAGTTTTAGATTTGGGGTTAGGTTTAGATTTACGTTCAGATTTGGGGTTAGGTTTAGATTTTAGGTTTAGATTTGGGGTTAGGTTTAGATTTTAGGTTTAGATTTGGGGTTTAGATTTGGGGTTAGGTTTAGATTTGGGGTTTAGATTTGGGGTTAGGTTTAGATTTTAGGTTTAGATTTGGGGTTAGGTTTAGATTTTAGGTTTAAATTTGGGGTTAGGTTTAGATTTTAGGTTCAGATTTGGGGTTAGTTTTAGATTTTAGGTTTAGATTTGGGGTTAGGTTTAGATTTTAGGTTTAGATTTGGGGTTTAGATTTGGGGTTAGGTTTAGATTTGGGGTTTAGATTTGGGGTTAGGTTTAGATTTTAGGTTTAGATTTGGGGTTAGGTTTAGATTTTAGGTTTAGATTTGGGGTTAGGTTTACATTTGGGGTTAGGTTTAGATTTTAGGTTTAGATTTGGGGTTAGGTTTAGACTTTAGGTTTAGATTTGGGGTTAGGTTTAGATTTTAGGTTTAGATTTGGGGTTAGGTTTAGATTTGGGGTTAGGTTTAGATTTTAGGTTTAGATTTGGGGTTAGGTTTAGATTTGGGGTTAGGTTTAGATTTTAGGTTAAGATTTGGGGTTTAGATTTGGGGTTAGGTTTAGATTTGGGGTTTAGATTTGGGGTTAGGTTTAGATTTTAGGTTTAGATTTGGGGTTAGGTTTAGATTTGGGGTTAGGTTTAGATTTTAGGTTTAGATTTGGGGTTAGGTTTAGATTTTAGGTTTAGATTTGGGGTTAGGTTTAGATTTGGGGTTAGGTTTAGATTTTAGGTTTAGATTTGGGGTTAGGTTTAGATTTTAGGTTTAGATTTGGGGTTAGGTTTAGATTTGGGGTTAGGTTTAGATTTTAGGTTTAGATTTGGGGTTAGGTTAAGATTTTAGGTTTAGATTTGGGGTTAGGTTTAGATTTTAGGTTTAGTTTTGGGGTTAGGTTTAGATTTTAGGTTCAGATTTCGGGTTAGTTTTAGATTTGGGGTTAGGTTTAGATTTACGTTCAGATTTGGGGTTAGGTTTAGATTTTAGGTTTAGATTTGGGGTTAGGTTTAGATTTTAGGTTTAGATTTGGGGTTTAGATTTGGGGTTAGGTTTAGATTTGGGGTTTAGATTTGGGGTTAGGTTTAGATTTTAGGTTTAGATTTGGGGTTAGGTTTAGATTTTAGGTTTAAATTTGGGGTTAGGTTTAGATTTTAGGTTCAGATTTGGGGTTAGTTTTAGATTTTAGGTTTAGATTTGGGGTTAGGTTTAGATTTTAGGTTTAGATTTGGGGTTTAGATTTGGGGTTAGGTTTAGATTTGGGGTTTAGATTTGGGGTTAGGTTTAGATTTTAGGTTTAGATTTGGGGTTAGGTTTAGATTTTAGGTTTAGATTTGGGGTTAGGTTTACATTTGGGGTTAGGTTTAGATTTTAGGTTTAGATTTGGGGTTAGGTTTAGACTTTAGGTTTAGATTTGGGGTTAGGTTTAGATTTTAGGTTTAGATTTGGGGTTAGGTTTAGATTTGGGGTTAGGTTTAGATTTTAGGTTTAGATTTGGGGTTAGGTTTAGATTTGGGGTTAGGTTTAGATTTTAGGTTTAGATTTGGGGTTAGGTTTAGATTTTAGGTTTAGATTTGGGGTTAGGTTTAGATTTGGGGTTAGGTTTAGATTTTAGGTTTAGATTTGGGGTTAGGTTTAGATTTTAGGTTTAGATTTGGGGTTAGGTTTAGATTTGGGGTTAGGTTTAGATTTTAGGTTTAGATTTGGGGTTAGGTTTAGATTTGGGATTAGGTTTAGATTTTAGGTTTAGATTTGGGGTTAGGTTTAGATTTGGGGTTAGGTTTAGATTTTAGGTTTAGATTTGGGGTTAGGTTTAGATTTTAGGTTTAGATTTGGGCTTAGGTTTAGATTTGGGGTTAGGTTTAGATTTTAGGTTTAGATTTGGGGTTAGGTTTAGATTTTAGGCTTAAATTTGGGGTAAGGTTTAGATTTGGGGTTAGGTTTAGATTTTAGGTTTAGATTTGGGGTTAGGTTTAGATTTTAGGTTTAGATTTGGGGTTAGGTTTAGATTTTAGGTTTAGATTTGGGGTTAGGTTTAGATTTTAGGTTTAGATTTGGGGTTAGGTTTGATTTGGTGTTAGGTTTAGATTTTAGGTCTAGATTTGGGGTTAGGTTTAGATTTGGGGTTAGGTTTAGATTTGGGGGTAGGTTTAGATTTTAGGTTTAGATTTGGGGTTAGGTTTAGATTTTAGGTTAAGATTTGGGCTTAGGTTTACATTTGCGGTTAGGTTTAGATTTTAGGTTTAGATTTGGGGTTAGGTTTAGATTTTAGGTTTAGATTTGGGGTTAGGTTTAGATTTGGGGTTAGGTTTAGATTTTAGGTTTAGATTTGGGGTTAGGTTTGGATTTTAGGTTTAGATTTTGGGGTTAGGTTTAGATTTGGGGTTAGGTTTAGATTTTAGGTTTAGATTTGGGGTAAGGTTTAGATTTTAGGTTTATATTTGGGGTTAGGTTTAGATTTTAGGTTTAGATTTGGGGTTAGGTTTAGATTTGGGGTTAGGTTTAGATTTTAGGTTTAGATTTGGGGTTAGGTTTAGATTTTAGGTTCAGATTTCGGGTTAGGTTTAGATTTTAGGTTCAGATTTGGGGTTAGGTTTAGATTTTAGGTTTAGATTTGGGGTTAGGTTTAGATTTTAGGTTAAGATTTGAGGTTTATATTTGGGGTTAGGTTTAGATTTGGGGTTTAGATTTGGGGTTAGGTTTAGATTTTAGGTTTAGATTTGGGGTTAGGTTTAGATTTTAGGTTTAGATTTGGGGTTAGGTTTGATTTGGTGTTAGGTTTAGATTTTAGGTCTAGATTTGGGGTTAGGTTTAGATTTGGGGTTAGGTTTAGATTTGGGGGTAGGTTTAGATTTTAGGTTTAGATTTGGGGTTAGGTTTAGATTTTAGGTTTAGATTTGGGGTTAGGTTTAGATTTGGGGTTAGGTTTAGATTTTAGGTTTAGATTTGGGGTTAGGTTTAGATTTTAGGTTTAGATTTGGGGTTAGGTTTAGATTTGGGGTTAGGTTTAGATTTTAGGTTTAGATTTTGGGGTTAGGTTTAGATTTGGGGTTAGGTTTAGATTTTAGGTTTAGATTTGGGGTAAGGTTTAGATTTTAGGTTTATATTTGGGGTTAGGTTTAGATTTTAGGTTTAGATTTGGGGTTAGGTTTAGATTTTAGGTTTAGATTTGGGGTTAGGTTTAGATTTTAGGTTCAGATTTCGGGTTAGGTTTAGATTTTAGGTTCAGATTTGGGGTTAGGTTTAGATTTTAGGTTTAGATTTGGGGTTAGGTTTAGATTTTAGGTTAAGATTTGGGGTTTAGATTTGGGGTTAGGTTTAGATTTGGGGTTTAGATTTGGGGTTAGGTTTAGATTTTAGGTTTAGATTTGGGGTTAGGTTTAGATTTGGGGTTAGGTTTAGATTTTAGGTTTAGATTTGGGGTTAGGTTTAGATTTTAGGTTTAGATTTGGGGTTAGGTTTAGATTTGGGGTTAGGTTTAGATTTTAGGTTTAGATTTGGGGTTAGGTTTAGATTTTAGGTTTAGATTTGGGGTTAGGTTTAGATTTGGGGTTAGGTTTAGATTTTAGGTTTAGATTTGGGGTTAGGTTAAGATTTTAGGTTTAGATTTGGGGTTAAGTTTAGATTTGGGGTTAGGTTTAGATTTTAGGTTTAGTTTTGGGGTTAGGTTTAGATTTTAGGTTCAGATTTCGGGTTAGTTTTAGATTTGGGGTTAGGTTTAGATTTACGTTCAGATTTGGGGTTAGGTTTAGATTTTAGGTTTAGATTTGGGGTTAGGTTTAGATTTTAGGTTTAGATTTGGGGTTTAGATTTGGGGTTAGGTTTAGATTTGGGGTTTAGATTTGGGGTTAGGTTTAGATTTTAGGTTTAGATTTGGGGTTAGGTTTAGATTTTAGGTTTAAATTTGGGGTTAGGTTTAGATTTTAGGTTCAGATTTGGGGTTAGGTTTAGATTTTAGGTTTAGATTTGGGGTTAGGTTTAGATTTTAGGTTTAGATTTGGGGTTTAGATTTGGGGTTAGGTTTAGATTTGGGGTTTAGATTTGGGGTTAGGTTTAGATTTTAGGTTTAGATTTGGGGTTAGGTTTAGATTTTAGGTTTAGATTTGGGGTTAGGTTTAGATTTGGGGTTAGGTTTAGATTTTAGGTTTAGATTTGGGGTTAGGTTTAGATTTGGGGTTAGGTTTAGATTTTAGGTTTAGATTTGGGGTTAGGTTTAGATTTTAGGTTTAGATTTGGGGTTAGGTTTAGATTTGGGGTTAGGTTTAGATTTTAGGTTTAGATTTGGGGTTAGGTTTAGATTTTAGGTTTAGATTTGGGGTTAGGTTTAGATTTGGGGTTAGGTTTAGATTTTAGGTTTAGATTTGGGGTTAGGTTTAGATTTGGGGTTAGGTTTAGATTTTAGGTTTAGATTTGGGGTTAGGTTTAGATTTTAGGTTTAGATTTGGGGTTAGGTTTAGATTTTAGGTTTAGATTTGGGCTTAGGTTTAGATTTGGGGTTAGGTTTAGATTTTAGGTTTAGATTTGGGGTTAGGTTTAGATTTTAGGCTTAAATTTGGGGTAAGGTTTAGATTTGGGGTTAGGTTTAGATTTTAGGTTTAGATTTGGGGTTAGGTTTAGATTTTAGGTTTAGATTTGGGGTTAGGTTTAGATTTGGGGTTAGGTTTAGATTTTAGGTTTAGATTTGGGGTTAGGTTTAGATTTTAGGTTTAGATTTGGGGTTAGGTTTGATTTGGTGTTAGGTTTAGATTTTAGGTCTAGATTTGGGGTTAGGTTTAGATTTGGGGTTAGGTTTAGATTTGGGGGTAGGTTTAGATTTTAGGTTTAGATTTGGGGTTAGGTTTAGATTTTAGGTTTAGATTTGGGGTTAGGTTTGGATTTTAGGTTTAGATTTTGGGGTTAGGTTTAGATTTGGGGTTAGGTTTAGATTTTAGGTTTAGATTTGGGGTAAGGTTTAGATTTTAGGTTTATATTTGGGGTTAGGTTTAGATTTTAGGTTTAGATTTGGGGTTAGGTTTAGATTTGGGGTTAGGTTTAGATTTTAGGTTTAGATTTGGGGTTAGGTTTAGATTTTAGGTTCAGATTTCGGGTTAGGTTTAGATTTTAGGTTCAGATTTGGGGTTAGGTTTAGATTTTAGGTTTAGATTTGGGGTTAGGTTTAGATTTTAGGTTAAGATTTGAGGTTTAGATTTGGGGTTAGGTTTAGATTTGGGGTTTAGATTTGGGGTTAGGTTTAGATTTTAGGTTTAGATTTGGGGTTAGGTTTAGATTTGGGGTTAGGTTTAGATTTTAGGTTTAGATTTGGGGTTAGGTTTAGATTTTAGGTTTAGATTTGGGGTTAGGTTTAGATTTGGGGTTAGGTTTAGATTTTAGGTTTAGATTTGGGGTTAGGTTAAGATTTTAGGTTTAGATTTGGGGTTAAGTTTAGATTTGGGGTTAGGTTAAGATTTTAGGTTTAGATTTGGGGTTAGGTTTAGATTTTAGGTTCAGATTTCGGGTTAGGTTTAGATTTTAGGTTCAGATTTGGGGTTAGGTTTAGATTTTAGGTTTAGATTTGGGGTTAGGTTTAGATTTTAGGTTTAGATTTGGGGTTAGGTTTAGATTTGGGGTTTAGATTTGGGGTTAGGTTTAGATTTTAGGTTTAGATTTGGGGTTAGGTTTAGATTTTAGGTTTAGATTTGGGGTTAGGTTTAGATTTTTGGTTTAGATTTGGGGTTAGGTTTAGATTTTAGGTTTAGATTTGGGGTTAGGTTTAGATTTTAGGTTTAGATTTGGGGTTAGGTTTAGATTTTAGGTTTAAATTTGGGGTAAGGTTTAGATTTGGGGTTAGGTTTAGATTTTAGGTTTAGATTTGGGGTTAGGTTTAGATTTTAGGTTTAGATTTGGGGTTAGGTTTAGATTTGGGGTTAGGTTTAGATTTTAGGTTTAGATTTGGGGTTAGGTTTAGATTTTAGGTTAAGATTTGGGGTTAGGTTTACATTTGGCGTTAGGTTTAGATTTTAGGTTTAGATTTGGGGTTAGGTTTAGATTTCAGGTTTAGATTTGGGGTTAGGTTTAGATTTGGGGTTAGGTTTAGATTTAGGTTTAGATTTGGGGTTAGGTTTAGATTTTAGGTTTAGATTTGGGGTTAGGTTTAGATTTGGGGTTAGGTTTAGATTTTAGGTTTAGATTTGGGGTTAGGTTTATATTTGGGGTTTAGATTTGGGGTTAGGTTTAGATTTTAGGTTTAGATTTGGGGTTAGGTTTAGATTTGGGGTTAGGTTTAGATTTTAGGTTTAGATTTGGGATTAGGTTTAGATTTTAGGTTTAGATTTGGGGTTAGGTTTAGATTTGGGGTTAGGTTTAGATTTTAGGTTTAGATTTGGGGTTAGGTTTAGACTTTAGGTTAAGATTTGGGCTTAGGTTTACATTTGGGGTTAGGTTTAGATTTTAGGTTTAGATTTGGGGTTTAGATTTGGGGTTAGGTTTAGATTTTAGGTTTAGATTTGGGGTTAGGTTTAGATTTGGGGTTAGGTTTAGATTTTAGGTTTAGATTTGGGGTTAGGTTTAGATTTTAGGTTTAGATTTTGGGTTAGGTTTAGATTTTAGGTTCAGATTTGCGGTTAGGTTTAGATTTTAGGTTTAGATTTGGGGTTAGGTTTAGATTTTAGGTTTAGATTTGGGGTTAGTTTTAGATTTTAGGTTCAGATTTCGGGTTAGGTTTGGATTTTAGGTTCAGATTTGCGGTTAGGTTTAGATTTTAGGTTTAGATTTGGGGTTAGGTTTAGATTTTAGGTTTAGATTTGGGGTTTAGATTTGGGGTTAGGTTTAGATTTGGGGTTTAGATTTGGGGTTAGGTTTAGATTTTAGGTTAAGATTTGGGTTTTAGATTTGGGGTTAGGTTTAGATTTGGGGTTTAGATTTGGGGTTAGGTTTAGATTTTAGGTTTAGATTTGGGGTTAGGTTTAGACTTGGGGTTAGGTTTAAATTTTAGGTTTAGATTTGGGGTTAGGTTTAGATTTTAGGTTTAGATTTGGGGTTAGGTTTAGATTTGGGGTTAGGTTTAGATTTTAGGTTTAGATTTGGGGTTAGGTTTAGATTTTAGGTTTAGATTTGGGGTTAGGTTTAGATTTGGTGTTAGGTTTAGATTTTAGGTTTAGATTTGGGGCTAGGTTTAGATTTTAGGTTTAGATTTGGGGTTAGGTTTAGATTTTAGGTTTAAATTTGGGGTAAGGTTTAGATTTGGGGTTAGGTTTAGATTTTAGGTTTAGATTTGGGGTTAGGTTTAGATTTTAGGTTTAGATTTGGGGTAAGGTTTAGATTTGGGGTTAGGTTTAGATTTGGGGTTAGGTTTAGATTTGGGGTTAGGTTTAGATTTTAGGTTAGATTTGGGGTTAGGTTTAGATTTTAGGTTTAGATTTGGGGTTAGGTTTGATTTGGTGTTAGGTTTAGATTTTAGGTCTAGATTTGGGGTTAGGTTTAGATTTGGGGTTAGGTTTAGATTTTAGGTTTAGATTTGGGGTTAGGTTTAGATTTGGGGTTAGGTTTAGATTTTAGGTTTAGATTTGGGGTTAGGTTTAGATTTGGGGTTAGGTTTAGATTTTAGGTTTAGATTTGGGGTTAGGTTTAGATTTTAGGTTTAGATTTGGGGTTAGGTTTAGATTTTAGGTTTAGATTTGGGCTTAGGTTTAGATTTGGGGTTAGGTTTAGATTTTAGGTTTAGATTTGGGGTTAGGTTTAGATTTTAGGCTTAAATTTGGGGTAAGGTTTAGATTTGGGGTTAGGTTTAGATTTTAGGTTTAGATTTGGGGTTAGGTTTAGATTTTTGGTTTAGATTTGGGGTTAGGTTTAGATTTGGGGTTAGGTTTAGATTTTAGGTTTAGATTTGGGGTTAGGTTTAGATTTTAGGTTTAGATTTGGGGTTAGGTTTGATTTGGTGTTAGGTTTAGATTTTAGGTCTAGATTTGGGGTTAGGTTTAGATTTGGGGTTAGGTTTAGATTTGGGGGTAGGTTTAGATTTTAGGTTTAGATTTGGGGTTAGGTTTAGATTTTAGGTTAAGATTTGGGCTTAGGTTTACATTTGCGGTTAGGTTTAGATTTTAGGTTTAGATTTGGGGTTAGGTTTAGATTTTAGGTTTAGATTTGGGGTTAGGTTTAGATTTGGGGTTAGGTTTAGATTTTAGGTTTAGATTTGGGGTTAGGTTTGGATTTTAGGTTTAGATTTTGGGGTTAGGTTTAGATTTGGGGTTAGGTTTAGATTTTAGGTTTAGATTTGGGGTAAGGTTTAGATTTTAGGTTTATATTTGGGGTTAGGTTTAGATTTTAGGTTTAGATTTGGGGTTAGGTTTAGATTTGGGGTTAGGTTTAGATTTTAGGTTTAGATTTGGGGTTAGGTTTAGATTTTAGGTTCAGATTTCGGGTTAGGTTTAGATTTTAGGTTCAGATTTGGGGTTAGGTTTAGATTTTAGGTTTAGATTTGGGGTTAGGTTTAGATTTTAGGTTAAGATTTGAGGTTTAGATTTGGGGTTAGGTTTAGATTTGGGGTTTAGATTTGGGGTTAGGTTTAGATTTTAGGTTTAGATTTGGGGTTAGGTTTAGATTTGGGGTTAGGTTTAGATTTTAGGTTTAGATTTGGGGTTAGGTTTAGATTTTAGGTTTAGATTTGGGGTTAGGTTTAGATTTGGGGTTAGGTTTAGATTTTAGGTTTAGATTTGGGGTTAGGTTTAGATTTTAGGTTTAGATTTGGGGTTAGGTTTAGATTTGGGGTTAGGTTTAGATTTTAGGTTTAGATTTGGGGTTAGGTTTAGATTTTAGGTTTAGATTTGGGGTTAAGTTTAGATTTGGGGTTAGGTTTAGATTTTAGGTTTAGATTTGGGGTTAGGTTTAGATTTTAGGTTCAGATTTCGGGTTAGGTTTAGATTTTAGGTTCAGATTTGGGGTTAGGTTTAGATTTTAGGTTTAGATTTGGGGTTAGGTTTAGATTTTAGGTTTAGATTTGGGGTTAGGTTTAGATTTGGGGTTTAGATTTGGGGTTAGGTTTAGATTTTAGGTTTAGATTTGGGGTTAGGTTTAGATTTTAGGTTTAGATTTGGGGTTAGGTTTAGATTTTAGGTTTAGATTTGGGGTTAGGTTTAGATTTTTGGTTTAGATTTGGGGTTAGGTTTAGATTTTAGGTTTAGATTTGGGGTTAGGTTTAGATTTTAGGTTTAGATTTGGGGTTAGGTTTAGATTTGGGGTTAGGTTTAGATTTGGGGTTAGGTTTAGATTTTAGGTTTAGATTTGGGGTTAGGTTTAGATTTTAGGTTTAGATATGGGGTTAGGTTTATATTTGGGGTTAGGTTTAGATTTTAGGTTTAGATTTGGGGTTAGGTTTAGATTTGGGGTTAGGTTTAGATTTTAGGTTTAGATTTGGGGTTAGGTTTAGATTTGGGGTTAGGTTTAGATTTTAGGTTTAGATTTGGGGTTAGGTTTAGATTTTAGGTTTAGATTTGGGGTTAGGTTTAGATTTTAGGTTTAAATTTGGGGTAAGGTTTAGATTTGGGGTTAGGTTTAGATTTTAGGTTTAGATTTGGGGTTAGGTTTAGATTTTAGGTTTAGATTTGGGGTTAGGTTTAGATTTGGGGTTAGGTTTAGATTTTTGGTTTAGATTTGGGGTTAGGTTTAGATTTTAGGTTTAGATTTGGGGTTAGGTTTAGATTTTAGGTTTAGATTTGGGGTTAGGTTTAGATTTGGGGTTAGGTTTAGATTTTAGGTTTAGATTTGGGGTTAGGTTTAGATTTTAGGTTAAGATTTGGGGTTAGGTTTACATTTGGCGTTAGGTTTAGATTTTAGGTTTAGATTTGGGGTTAGGTTTAGATTTCAGGTTTAGATTTGGGGTTAGGTTTAGATTTGGGGTTAGGTTTGGGGTTAGGTTTAGATTTGGGGTTAGGTTTAGATTTTAGGTTTAGATTTGGGGTTAGGTTTAGATTTGGGGTTAGGTTTAGATTTTAGGTTTAGATTTGGGGTTAGGTTTAGATTTGGGGTTTAGATTTGGGGTTAGGTTTAGATTTTAGGTTTAGATTTGGGGTTAGGTTTAGATTTGGGGTTAGGTTTAGATTTTAGGTTTAGATTTGGGATTAGGTTTAGATTTTAGGTTTAGATTTGGGGTTAGGTTTAGATTTGGGGTTAGGTTTAGATTTTAGGTTTAGATTTGGGGTTAGGTTTAGACTTTAGGTTAAGATTTGGGCTTAGGTTTACATTTGGGGTTAGGTTTAGATTTTAGGTTTAGATTTGGGGTTTAGATTTGGGGTTAGGTTTAGATTTTAGGTTTAAATTTGGGGTTAGGTTTAGATTTGGGGTTAGGTTTAGATTTTAGGTTTAGATTTGGGGTTAGGTTTAGATTTTAGGTTTAGATTTTGGGTTAGGTTTAGATTTTAGGTTCAGATTTGCGGTTAGGTTTAGATTTTAGGTTTAGATTTGGGGTTAGGTTTAGATTTTAGGTTTAGATTGGGGTTAGTTTTAGATTTTAGGTTCAGATTTCGGGTTAGGTTTAGATTTTAGGTTCAGATTTGCGGTTAGGTTTAGATTTTAGGTTTAGATTTGGGGTTAGGTTTAGATTTTAGGTTTAGATTTGGGGTTTAGATTTGGGGTTAGGTTTAGATTTGGGGTTTAGATTTGGGGTTAGGTTTAGATTTTAGGTTAAGATTTGGGTTTTAGATTTGGGGTTAGGTTTAGATTTGGGGTTTAGATTTGGGGTTAGGTTTAGATTTTAGGTTTAGATTTGGGGTTAGGTTTAGACTTGGGGTTAGGTTTAGATTTTAGGTTTAGATTTGGGGTTAGGTTTAGATTTTAGGTTTAGATTTGGGGTTAGGTTTAGATTTGGGGTTAGGTTTAGATTTTAGGTTTAGATTTGGGGTTAGGTTTAGATTTTAGGTTTAGATTTGGGGTTAGGTTTAGATTTGGTGTTAGGTTTAGATTTTAGGTTTAGATTTGGGGCTAGGTTTAGATTTTAGGTTTAGATTTGGGGTTAGGTTTAGATTTTAGGTTTAAATTTGGGGTAAGGTTTAGATTTGGGGTTAGGTTTAGATTTTAGGTTTAGATTTGGGGTTAGGTTTAGATTTTAGGTTTAGATTTGGGGTAAGGTTTAGATTTGGGGTTAGGTTTAGATTTGGGGTTAGGTTTAGATTTGGGGTTAGGTTTAGATTTTAGGTTAGATTTGGGGTTAGGTTTAGATTTTAGGTTTAGATTTGGGGTTAGGTTTGATTTGGTGTTAGGTTTAGATTTTAGGTCTAGATTTGGGGTTAGGTTTAGATTTGGGGTTAGGTTTAGATTTTAGGTTTAGATTTGGGGTTAGGTTTAGATTTGGGGTTAGGTTTAGATTTTAGGTTTAGATTTGGGGTTAGGTTTAGATTTTAGGTTAAGATTTGGGCTTAGGTTTACATTTGCGGTTAGGTTTAGATTTTAGGTTTAGATTTGGGGTTAGGTTTAGAATTTAGGTTTAGATTTGGGGTTAGGCTTAGATTTGGGGTTAGGTTTAGATTTTAGGTTTAGATTTGGGGTTAGGTTTAGATTTTAGGTTTAGATTTCAGGTTTAGATTTCGGGTTAGGTTTAGATTTTAGGTTCAGATTTGGGGTTAGGTTTAGATTTTAGGTTTAGATTTGGGGTTAGGTTTAGATTTTAGGTTAAGATTTGGGGTTTAGATTTGGGGTTAGGTTTAGATTTGGGGTTTAGATTTGGGGTTAGGTTTAGATTTTAGGTTTAGATTTGGGGTTAGGTTTAGATTTGGGGTTAGGTTTAGATTTTAGGTTTAGATTTGGGGTTAGGTTTAGATTTTAGGTTTAGATTTGGGGTTAGGTTTAGATTTGGGGTTAGGTTTAGATTTTAGGTTTAGATTTGGGGTTAGGTTTAGATTTTAGGTTCAGATTTGGGGTTAGGTTTGATTTGGTGTTAGGTTTAGATTTTAGGTCTAGATTTGGGGTTAGGTTTAGATTTGGGGTTAGGTTTAGATTTTAGGTTTTGATTTGGGGTTAGGTTTAGATTTGGGGTTAGGTTTAGATTTTAGGTCTAGATTTGGGGTTAGGTTTAGATTTTAGGTTTAGATTTGGGGTTAGGTTTACATTTGGGGTTAGGTTTAGATTTTAGGTTTAGATTTGGGGTTAGGTTTAGATTTTAGGTTTAGATTTGGGGTTAGGTTTAGATTTGGGGTTAGGTTTAGATTTTAGGTTTAGATTTGGGGTTAGGTTTAGATTTTAGGTTTAGATTTGGGGTTAGGTTTAGATTTGGGGTTAGGTTTAGATTTTAGGTTTAGATTTGGGGTTAGGTTTAGATTTTAGGTTTAGATTTGGGGTTAGGTTTAGATTTTAGGTTTAAATTTGGGGTAAGGTTTAGATTTGGGGTTAGGTTTAGATTTTAGGTTTAGATTTTGGGTTAGGTTTAGATTTTAGGTTTAGATTTGGGGTTAGGTTTAGATTTGGGGTTAGGTTTAGATTTTAGTTAAGATTTGGGGTTAGGTTTACATTTGGGGTTAGGTTTAGATTTTAGGTTTAGATTTGGGGTTAGGTTTAGATTTCAGGTTTAGATTTGGGGTTAGGTTTAGATTTGGGGTTAGGTTTAGATTTTAGGTTTAGATTTGGGGTTAGGTTTAGATTTTAGGTTTAGATTTGGGGTTAGGTTTAGATTTGGGGTTTAGATTTGGGGTTAGGTTTAGATTTTAGGTTTAGATTTGGGGTTAGGTTTAGATTTGGGGTTAGGTTTAGATTTTAGGTTTAGATTTGGGGTTAGGTTTAGATTTTAGGTTTAGATTTCGGGTTAGGTTTAGATTTTAGGTTCAGATTTGCGGTTAGGTTTAGATTTTAGGTTTAGATTTGGGGTTAGGTTTAGATTTTAGGTTTACATTTGGGGTTAGGTTTAGATTTTAGGTTCAGATTTCGGGTTAGGTTTAGATTTTAGGTTCAGATTTGCGGTTAGGTTTAGATTTTAGGTTTAGATTTGGGGTTAGGTTTAGATTTTAGGTTTAGATTTGGGGTTTAGATTTGGGGTTAGGTTTAGATTTGGGGTTTAGATTTGGGGTTAGGTTTAGATTTTAGGGTTAGATTTGGGGTTAGGTTTAGATTTTAGGTTTAGATTTGGGGTTAGGTTTAGATTTGGTGTTAGGTTTAGATTTTAGGTTTAGATTTGGGGCTAGGTTTAGATTTTAGGTTTAGATTTGGGGTTAGGTTTAGATTTTAGGTTTAGATTTGGGGTAAGGTTTAGATTTGGGGTTAGGTTTAGATTTTAGGTTTAGATTTGGGGTTAGGTTTAGATTTTAGGTTTAGATTTGGGGTAAGGTTTAGATTTGGGGTTAGGTTTAGATTTGGGGTTAGGTTTAGATTTGGGGTTAGGTTTAGATTTTAGGTTAGATTTGGGGTTAGGTTTAGATTTTAGGTTTAGATTTGGGGTTAGGTTTAGATTTGGGGTTAGGTTTAGATTTTAGGTTTAGATTTGGGGTTAGGTTTAGATTTTAGGTTAAGATTTGGGCTTAGGTTTACATTTGCGGTTAGGTTTAGATTTTAGGTTTAGATTTGGGGTTAGGTTTAGAATTTAGGTTTAGATTTGGGGTTAGGTTTAGATTTGGGGTTAGGTTTAGATTTTAGGTTTAGATTTGGGGTTAGGTTTAGATTTTAGGTTTAGATTTGGGGTTAGGTTTAGATTTCGGGTTAGGTTTAGATTTTAGGTTCAGATTTGGGGTTAGGTTTAGATTTTAGGTTTAGATTTGGGGTTAGGTTTAGATTTTAGGTTAAGATTTGGGGTTTAGATTTGGGGTTAGGTTTAGATTTGGGGTTTAGATTTGGGGTTAGGTTTAGATTTTAGGTTTAGATTTGGGGTTAGGTTTAGATTTGGGGTTAGGTTTAGATTTTAGGTTTAGATTTGGGGTTAGGTTTAGATTTGGGGTTAGGTTTAGATTTTAGGTTTAGATTTGGGGTTAGGTTTAGATTTTAGGTTAAGATTTGGGCTTAGGTTTACATTTGCGGTTAGGTTTAGATTTTAGGTTTAGATTTGGGGTTAGGTTTAGAATTTAGGTTTAGATTTGGGGTTAGGTTTAGATTTGGGGTTAGGTTTAGATTTTAGGTTTAGATTTGGGGTTAGGTTTAGATTTTAGGTTTAGATTTTAGGTTTAGATTTCGGGTTAGGTTTAGATTTTAGGTTCAGATTTGGGGTTAGGTTTAGATTTTAGGTTTTGATTTGGGGTTAGGTTTAGATTTTAGGTTAAGATTTGGGGTTTAGATTTGGGGTTAGGTTTAGATTTGGGGTTTAGATTTGGGGTTAGGTTTAGATTTTAGGTTTAGATTTGGGGTTAGGTTTAGATTTGGGGTTAGGTTTAGATTTTAGGTTTAGATTTGGGGTTAGGTTTAGATTTTAGGTTTAGATTTGGGGTTAGGTTTAGATTTTAGGTTTAGATTTGGGGTTAGGTTTAGATTTGGGGTTAGGTTTAGATTTTAGGTTTAGATTTGGGGTTAGGTTTAGATTTGGGGTTTAGATTTGGGGTTAGGTTTGATTTGGTGTTAGGTTTAGATTTTAGGTCTAGATTTGGGGTTAGGTTTAGATTTGGGGTTAGGTTTAGATTTTAGGTTTAGATTTGGGGTTAGGTTTAGATTTGGGGTTAGGTTTAGATTTTAGGTTTAGATTTGGGGTTAGGCTTAGATTTTAGGTTAAGATTTGGGGTTAGGTTTACATTTGGGGTTAGGTTTAGATTTTAGGTTTAGATTTGGGGTTAGGTTTAGATTTTAGGTTTAGATTTGGGGTTAGGTTTAGATTTGGGGTTAGGTTTAGATTTTAGGTTTAGATTTGGGGTTAGGTTTAGATTTTAGGTTTAGATTTGGGGTTAGGTTTAGATTTGGGGTTAGGTTTAGATTTTAGGTTTAGATTTGGGGTTAGGTTTAGATTTTAGGTTTAGATTTGGGGTTAGGTTTAGATTTTAGGTTTAAATTTGGGGTAAGGTTTAGATTTGGGGTTAGGTTTAGATTTTAGGTTTAGATTTTGGGTTAGGTTTAGATTTTAGGTTTAGATTTGGGGTTAGGTTTAGATTTGGGGTTAGGTTTAGATTTTAGGTTTAGATTTGGGGTTAGGTTTAGATTTTAGGTTTAGATTTGGGGTTACGTTTAGATTTCAGGTTTAGATTTGGGGTTAGGTTTAGATTTGGGGTTAGGTTTAGATTTTAGGTTTAGATTTGGGGTTAGGTTTAGATTTTAGGTTTATATTTGGGGTTAGGTTTAGATTTGGGGTTAGGTTTAGATTTTAGGTTTAGATTTGGGGTTAGGTTTAGACTTTAGGTTAAGATTTGGGCTTAGGTTTACATTTGGGGTTAGGTTTAGATTTTAGGTTTAGATTTGGGGTTTAGATTTGGGGTTAGGTTTAGATTTTAGGTTTAGATTTGGGGTTAGGTTTAGATTTTAGGTTTAGATTTGGGGTTAGGTTTAGATTTTAGGTTTAGATTTCGGGTTAGGTTTAGATTTTAGGTTCAGATTTGCGGTTAGGTTTAGATTTTAGGTTTAGATTTGGGGTTAGGTTTAGATTTTAGGTTTAGATTTGGGGTTAGGTTTAGATTTTAGGTTCAGATTTCGGGTTAGGTTTAGATTTTAGGTTCAGATTTGGGGTTAGGTTTAGATTTTATGTTTAGATTTGGGGTTAGGTTTAGATTTTAGGTTTAGATTTGGGGTTTAGATTTGGGGTTAGGTTTAGATTTGGGGTTTAGATTTGGGGTTAGGTTTAGATTTTAGGTTTAGATTTGGGGTTAGGTTTAGATTTTAGGTTTAGATTTGGGGTTAGGTTTAGATTTGGGGTTAGGTTTAGATTTTAGGTTTAGATTTGGGCTTAGGTTTAGATTTGGGGTTAGGTTTAGATTTTAGGTTTAGATTTGGGGTTAGGTTTAGATTTTAGGTTTAGATTTGGGGTTAGGTTTAGATTTGGGGTTAGGTTTAGATTTTAGGTTTAGATTTGGGGTTAGGTTTAGATTTTAGGTTTAGATTTGGGGTTAGGTTTAGATTTGGGGTTAGGTTTAGATTTTAGGTTTAGATTTGGGGTTAGGTTTAGATTTGGGGTTTAGATTTGGGGTTAGGTTTAGATTTTAGGTTTAGATTTGGGGTTAGGTTTAGATTTTAGGTTCAGATTTCGGGTTAGGTTTAGATTTTAGGTTCAGATTTGGGGTTAGGTTTAGATTTTAGGTTTAGATTTGGGGTTAGGTTTAGATTTTAGGTTAAGATTTGGGGTTTAGATTTGGGGTTAGGTTTAGATTTGGGGTTTAGATTTGCGGTTAGGTTTAGATTTTAGGTTTAGATTTGGGGTTGGGTTTAGATTTTAGGTTTAGATTTGGGGTTAGGTTTAGATTTTAGGTTTAGATTTGGGGTTAGGTTCAGATTTGGGGTTAGGTTTAGATTTTAGGTTTAGATTTGGGGTTAGGTTTAGATTTTAGGTTAAGATTTGGGGTTTAGATTTGGGGTTAGGTTTAGATTTGGGGTTTAGATTTGCGGTTAGGTTTAGATTTTAGGTTTAGATTTGGGGTTAGGTTTAGATTTGGGGTTAGGTTTAGATTTTAGGTTTAGATTTGGGGTTAGGTTTAGATTTTAGGTTTAGATTTGGGGTTAGGTTTAGATTTTTGGTTTAGATTTGGGGTTAGGTTTAGATTTTAGGTTTAGATTTGGGGTTAGGTTTAGATTTTAGGTTTAGATTTGGGGTTAGGTTTAGATTTGGGGTTAGGTTTAGATTTGGGGTTAGGTTTAGATTTTAGGTTTAGATTTGGGGTTAGGTTTAGATTTTAGGTTTAGATTTGGGGTTAGGTTTAGATTTTAGGTTTAGATTTGGGGTTAGGTTTGATTTGGTGTTAGGTTTAGATTTTAGGTCTAGATTTGGGGTTCGGTTTAGATTTGGGGTTAGGTTTAGATTTTAGGTTTAGATTTGGGGTTAGGTTTAGATTTTAGGTTTAGATTTGGGGTTAGGTTTAGATTTTAGGTTTTGATTTGGGGTTAGGTTTAGATTTTAGGTTTAGATTTGGGGTTAGGTTTAGATTTGGGGTTAGGTTTAGATTTTAGGTTTAGATTTGGGGTTAGGTTTAGATTTTAGGTTTAGATTTGGGGTTAGGTTTAGATTTTAGGTTTAGTTTTGGGGTTTAGATTTGGGGTTAGGTTTAGATTTTAGGTTTAGATTTGGGGTTAGGTTTAGATTTTAGGTTTAGATTTGGGGTTAGGTTTAGATTTTAGGTTTAGATTTGGGGTTAGGTTTAGATTTTAGGTTCAGATTTCGGGTTAGGTTTAGATTTTAGGTTCAGATTTGGGGTTAGGTTTAGATTTTAGGTTTAGATTTGGGGTTAGGTTTAGATTTGGGGTTAGGTTTAGATTTTAGGTTTAGATTTGGAGTTAGGTTTAGATTTTAGGTTTAGATTTGGGGTTAGGTTTAGATTTTAGGTTTAGATTTGGGGTTAGGTTTAGATTTGGGGATAGCTTTAGATTTTAGGTTTAGATTTGGGGTTAGGTTTAGATTTTAGTTTTAGATTTGGGGTTAGGTTTAGATTTGGGGTTAGGTTTAGATTTTAGGTTTGGATTTGGGGTTAGGTTTAGATTTTAGGTTTAGATTTGGGGTTAGGTTTAGATTTGGGGTTAGGTTTAGATTTTAGGTTTAGATTTTAGGTTTAGATTTGGGGTTAGGTTTAGATTTTAGGTTTAGATTTGGGGTTAGGTTTAGATTTTAGGTTTAGATTTGGGGTTAGGTTTAGATTTGGGGTTAGGTTTAGATTTGGGGTTAGGTTTAGATTTTAGGTTTAGATTTGGAGTTAGGTTTAGATTTGGGGTTAGGTTTAGATTTTAGGTTTAGATTTGGGGTTAGGTTTAGATTTTAGGTTTAGATTTGGGGTTAGGTTTAGATTTGGGGTTAGGTTTAGATTTTAGGTTCAGATTTCGGGTTAGGTTTAGATTTTAGGTTCAGATTTGGGGTTAGGTTTAGATTTTAGGTTTAGATTTGGGGTTAGGTTTAGATTTTAGGTTAAGATTTGGGGTTTAGATTTGGGGTTAGGTTTAGATTTGGGGTTTAGATTTGCGGTTAGGTTTAGATTTTAGGTTTAGATTTGGGGTTAGGTTTAGATTTGGGGTTAGGTTTAGATTTTAGGTTTAGATTTGGGGTTAGGTTTAGATTTTAGGTTTAGATTTGGGGTTAGGTTTAGATTTGGGGTTAGGTTTAGATTTTAGGTTTAGATTTGGGGTTAGGTTTAGATTTTAGGTTTAGATTTGGGGTTAGGTTTAGATTTGGGGTTAGGTTTAGATTTTAGGTTTAGATTTGGGGTTAGGTTTAGATTTTAGGTTTAGATTTGGGGTTAGGTTTAGATTTGGGGTTAGGTTTAGATTTTAGGTTTAGATTTGGGGTTAGGTTTAGATTTTAGGTTCAGATTTCGGGTTAGGTTTAGATTTTAGGTTCAGATTTGGGGTTAGGTTTAGATTTTAGGTTTAGATTTTGGGTTAGGTTTAGATTTTAGGTTTAGATTTGGGGTTTAGATTTGGGGTTAGGTTTAGATTTGGGGTTTAGATTTGGGGTTAGGTTTAGATTTTAGGTTTAGATTTGGGGTTAGGTTTAGATTTGGGGTTAGGTTTAGATTTTAGGTTTAGATTTGGGGTTAGGTTTAGATTTTAGGTTAAGATTTGGGGTTAGGTTTACATTTGGGGTTAGGTTTAGATTTTAGGTTTAGATTTGGGGTTAGGTTTAGATTTTAGGTTTAGATTTGGGGTTAGGTTTAGATTTTAGTTTTAGATTTGGGGTTAGGTTTAGATTTTTGGTTTAGATTTGGGGTTAGGTTTGATTTGGTGTTAGGTTTAGATTTTAGGTCTAGATTTGGGGTTCGGTTTAGATTTGGGGTTAGGTTTAGATTTTAGGTTTAGATTTGGGGTTAGGTTTAGATTTTAGGTTTAGATTTGGGGTTAGGTTTAGATTTTAGGTTCAGATTTCGGGTTAGGTTTAGATTTTAGGTTCAGATTTGGGGTTAGGTTTAGATTTTAGGTTTAGATTTGGGGTTAGGTTTAGATTTTAGGTTAAGATTTGGGGTTTAGATTTGGGGTTAGGTTTAGATTTGGGGTTTAGATTTGCGGTTAGGTTTAGATTTTAGGTTTAGATTTGGGGTTAGGTTTAGATTTGGGGTTAGGTTTAGATTTTAGGTTTAGATTTGGGGTTAGGTTTAGATTTTAGGTTTAGATTTGGGGTTAGGTTTAGATTTGGGGTTAGGTTTAGATTTTAGGTTTAGATTTGGGGTTAGGTTTAGATTTGGGGTTAGGTTTAGATTTTAGGTTTAGATTTGGGGTTAGGTTTAGATTTTAGGTTTAGATTTGGGGTTAGGTTTAGATTTGGGGTTAGGTTTAGATTTTAGGTTTAGATTTGGGGTTAGGTTTAGATTTTAGGTTCAGATTTCGGGTTAGGTTTAGATTTGGGGTTTAGATTTGCGGTTAGGTTTAGATTTTAGGTTTAGATTTGGGGTTAGGTTTAGATTTGGGGTTGGGTTTAGATTTTAGGTTTAGATTTGGGGTTAGGTTTAGATTTTAGGTTTAGATTTGGGGTTAGGTTCAGATTTGGGGTTAGGTTTAGATTTTAGGTTTAGATTTGGGGTTAGGTTTAGATTTTAGGTTAAGATTTGGGGTTTAGATTTGGGGTTAGGTTTAGATTTGGGGTTTAGATTTGCGGTTAGGTTTAGATTTTAGGTTTAGATTTGGGGTTAGGTTTAGATTTGGGGTTAGGTTTAGATTTTAGGTTTAGATTTGGGGTTAGGTTTAGATTTTAGGTTTAGATTTGGGGTTAGGTTTAGATTTTTGGTTTAGATTTGGGGTTAGGTTTAGATTTTAGGTTTAGATTTGGGGTTAGGTTTAGATTTTAGGTTTAGATTTGGGGTTAGGTTTAGATTTGGGGTTAGGTTTAGATTTGGGGTTAGGTTTAGATTTTAGGTTTAGATTTGGGGTTAGGTTTAGATTTGGGGTTAGGTTTAGATTTTAGGTTTAGATTTGGGGTTAGGTTTAGATTTTAGGTTTAGATTTGGGGTTAGGTTTGATTTGGTGTTAGGTTTAGATTTTAGGTCTAGATTTGGGGTTCGGTTTAGATTTGGGGTTAGGTTTAGATTTTAGGTTTAGATTTGGGGTTAGGTTTAGATTTTAGGTTTAGATTTGGGGTTAGGTTTAGATTTTAGGTTTTGATTTGGGGTTAGGTTTAGATTTTAGGTTTAGATTTGGGGTTAGGTTTAGATTTGGGGTTAGGTTTAGATTTTAGGTTTAGATTTGGGGTTAGGTTTAGATTTTAGGTTTAGATTTGGGGTTAGGTTTAGATTTTAGGTTTAGTTTTGGGGTTTAGATTTGGGGTTAGGTTTAGATTTTAGGTTTAGATTTGGGGTTAGGTTTAGATTTTAGGTTTAGATTTGGGGTTAGGTTTAGATTTTAGGTTTAGATTTGGGGTTCGGTTTAGATTTTAGGTTCAGATTTCGGATTAGGTTTAGATTTTAGGTTCAGATTTGGGGTTAGGTTTAGATTTTAGGTTTAGATTTGGGGTTAGGTTTAGATTTGGGGTTAGGTTTAGATTTTAGGTTTAGATTTGGGGTTAGGTTTAGATTTTAGGTTTAGATTTGGAGTTAGGTTTAGATTTTAGGTTTAGATTTGGGGTTAGGTTTAGATTTTAGGTTTAGATTTGGGGTTAGGTTTAGATTTGGGGATAGCTTTAGATTTTAGGTTTAGATTTGGGGTTAGGTTTAGATTTTAGTTTTAGATTTGGGGTTAGGTTTAGATTTGGGGTTAGGTTTAGATTTTAGGTTTGGATTTGGGGTTAGGTTTAGATTTTAGGTTTAGATTTGGGGTTAGGTTTAGATTTGGGGTTAGGTTTAGATTTTAGGTTTAGATTTTAGGTTTAGATTTGGGGTTAGGTTTAGATTTTAGGTTTAGATTTGGGGTTAGGTTTAGATTTTAGGTTTAGATTTGGGGTTAGGTTTAGATTTGGGGTTAGGTTTAGATTTGGGGTTAGGTTTAGATTTTAGGTTTAGATTTGGAGTTAGGTTTAGATTTGGGGTTAGGTTTAGATTTTAGGTTTAGATTTGGGGTTAGGTTTAGATTTTAGGTTTAGATTTGGGGTTAGGTTTAGATTTGGGGTTAGGTTTAGATTTTAGGTTCAGATTTCGGGTTAGGTTTAGATTTTAGGTTCAGATTTGGGGTTAGGTTTAGATTTTAGGTTTAGATTTGGGGTTAGGTTTAGATTTTAGGTTAAGATTTGGGGTTTAGATTTGGGGTTAGGTTTAGATTTGGGGTTTAGATTTGCGGTTAGGTTTAGATTTTAGGTTTAGATTTGGGGTTAGGTTTAGATTTGGGGTTAGGTTTAGATTTTAGGTTTAGATTTGGGGTTAGGTTTAGATTTTAGGTTTAGATTTGGGGTTAGGTTTAGATTTGGGGTTAGGTTTAGATTTTAGGTTTAGATTTGGGGTTAGGTTTAGATTTTAGGTTTAGATTTGGGGTTAGGTTTAGATTTGGGGTTAGGTTTAGATTTTAGGTTTAGATTTGGGGTTAGGTTTAGATTTTAGGTTTAGATTTGGGGTTAGGTTTAGATTTGGGGTTAGGTTTAGATTTTAGGTTTAGATTTGGGGTTAGGTTTAGATTTTAGGTTCAGATTTCGGGTTAGGTTTAGATTTTAGGTTCAGATTTGGGGTTAGGTTTAGATTTTAGGTTTAGATTTTGGGTTAGGTTTAGATTTTAGGTTTAGATTTGGGGTTTAGATTTGGGGTTAGGTTTAGATTTGGGGTTTAGATTTGGGGTTAGGTTTAGATTTTAGGTTTAGATTTGGGGTTAGGTTTAGATTTGGGGTTAGGTTTAGATTTTAGGTTTAGATTTGGGGTTAGGTTTAGATTTTAGGTTAAGATTTGGGGTTAGGTTTACATTTGGGGTTAGGTTTAGATTTTAGGTTTAGATTTGGGGTTAGGTTTAGATTTTAGGTTTAGATTTGGGGTTAGGTTTAGATTTTAGGTTTAGATTTGGGGTTAGGTTTAGATTTTTGGTTTAGATTTGGGGTTAGGTTTGATTTGGTGTTAGGTTTAGATTTTAGGTCTAGATTTGGGGTTCGGTTTAGATTTGGGGTTAGGTTTAGATTTTAGGTTTAGATTTGGGGTTAGGTTTAGATTTTAGGTTTAGATTTGGGGTTAGGTTTAGATTTTAGGTTCAGATTTCGGGTTAGGTTTAGATTTTAGGTTCAGATTTGGGGTTAGGTTTAGATTTTAGGTTTAGATTTGGGGTTAGGTTTAGATTTTAGGTTAAGATTTGGGGTTTAGATTTGGGGTTAGGTTTAGATTTGGGGTTTAGATTTGCGGTTAGGTTTAGATTTTAGGTTTAGATTTGGGGTTAGGTTTAGATTTGGGGTTAGGTTTAGATTTTAGGTTTAGATTTGGGGTTAGGTTTAGATTTTAGGTTTAGATTTGGGGTTAGGTTTAGATTTGGGGTTAGGTTTAGATTTTAGGTTTAGATTTGGGGTTAGGTTTAGATTTGGGGTTAGGTTTAGATTTTAGGTTTAGATTTGGGGTTAGGTTTAGATTTTAGGTTTAGATTTGGGGTTAGGTTTAGATTTGGGGTTAGGTTTAGATTTTAGGTTTAGATTTGGGGTTAGGTTTAGATTTTAGGTTCAGATTTCGGGTTAGGTTTAGATTTTAGGTTCAGATTTGGGGTTAGGTTTAGATTTTAGGTTTAGATTTGGGGTTAGGTTTAGATTTTAGGTTTAGATTTGGGGTTTAGATTTGGGGTTAGGTTTAGATTTGGGGTTTAGATTTGGGGTTAGGTTTAGATTTTAGGTTTAGATTTGGGGTTAGGTTTAGATTTTAGGTTCAGATTTCGGGTTAGGTTTAGATTTTAGGTTCAGATTTGGGGTTAGGTTTAGATTTTAGGTTTAGATTTGGGGTTAGGTTTAGATTTTAGGTTTAGATTTGGGGTTTAGATTTGGGGTTAGGTTTAGATTTGGGGTTTAGATTTGGGGTTAGGTTTAGATTTTAGGTTTAGATTTGGGGTTAGGTTTAGATTTGGGGTTAGGTTTAGATTTTAGGTTTAGATTTGGGGTTAGGTTTAGATTTTAGGTTAAGATTTGGGGTTAGGTTTAGATTTGGGGTTAGGTTTAGATTTTAGGTTAAGATTTGGGGTTAGGTTTAGATTTGGGGTTAGGTTTAGATTTTAGGTTTAGATTTGGGGTTAGGTTTAGATTTTAGGTTTAGATTTGGGGTTAGGTTTAGATTTGGGGTTAGGTTTAGATTTGGGGTTAGGTTTAGATTTTAGGTTTAGATTTGGGGTTAGGTTTAGATTTGGGGTTAGGTTTAGATTTTAGGTTTAGATTTGGGGTTAGGTTTAGATTTTAGGTTTAGATTTGGGGTTAGGTTTGATTTGGTGTTAGGTTTAGATTTTAGGTCTAGATTTGGGGTTCGGTTTAGATTTGGGGTTAGGTTTAGATTTTAGGTTTAGATTTGGGGTTAGGTTTAGATTTTAGGTTTAGATTTGGGGTTAGGTTTAGATTTTAGGTTTTGATTTGGGGTTAGGTTTAGATTTTAGGTTTAGATTTGGGGTTAGGTTTAGATTTGGGGTTAGGTTTAGATTTTAGGTTTAGATTTGGGGTTAGGTTTAGATTTTAGGTTTAGATTTGGGGTTAGGTTTAGATTTTAGGTTTAGTTTTGGGGTTTAGATTTGGGGTTAGGTTTAGATTTTAGGTTTAGATTTGGGGTTAGGTTTAGATTTTAGGTTTAGATTTGGGGTTAGGTTTAGATTTTAGGTTTAGATTTGGGGTTCGGTTTAGATTTTAGGTTCAGATTTCGGATTAGGTTTAGATTTTAGGTTCAGATTTGGGGTTAGGTTTAGATTTTAGGTTTAGATTTGGGGTTAGGTTTAGATTTGGGGTTAGGTTTAGATTTTAGGTTTAGATTTGGGGTTAGGTTTAGATTTTAGGTTTAGATTTGGAGTTAGGTTTAGATTTTAGGTTTAGATTTGGGGTTAGGTTTAGATTTTAGGTTTAGATTTGGGGTTAGGTTTAGATTTGGGGATAGCTTTAGATTTTAGGTTTAGATTTGGGGTTAAGTTTAGATTTTAGTTTTAGATTTGGGGTTAGGTTTAGATTTGGGGTTAGGTTTAGATTTTAGGTTTGGATTTGGGGTTAGGTTTAGATTTTAGGTTTAGATTTGGGGTTAGGTTTAGATTTGAGGTTAGGTTTAGATTTTAGGTTTAGATTTTAGGTTTAGATTTGGGGTTAGGTTTAGATTTTAGGTTTAGATTTGGGGTTAGGTTTAGATTTTAGGTTTAGATTTGGGGTTAGGTTTAGATTTGGGGTTAGGTTTAGATTTGGGGTTAGGTTTAGATTTTAGGTTTAGATTTGGAGTTAGGTTTAGATTTGGGGTTAGGTTTAGATTTTAGGTTTAGATTTGGGGTTAGGTTTAGATTTTAGGTTTAGATTTGGGGTTAGGTTTAGATTTGGGGTTAGGTTTAGATTTTAGGTTCAGATTTCGGGTTAGGTTTAGATTTTAGGTTCAGATTTGGGGTTAGGTTTAGATTTTAGGTTTAGATTTGGGGTTAGGTTTAGATTTTAGGTTAAGATTTGGGGTTTAGATTTGGGGTTAGGTTTAGATTTGGGGTTTAGATTTGCGGTTAGGTTTAGATTTTAGGTTTAGATTTGGGGTTAGGTTTAGATTTGGGGTTAGGTTTAGATTTTAGGTTTAGATTTGGGGTTAGGTTTAGATTTTAGGTTTAGATTTGGGGTTAGGTTTAGATTTGGGGTTAGGTTTAGATTTTAGGTTTAGATTTGGGGTTAGGTTTAGATTTTAGGTTTAGATTTGGGGTTAGGTTTAGATTTGGGGTTTGGTTTAGATTTTAGGTTTAGATTTGGGGTTAGGTTTAGATTTTAGGTTTAGATTTGGGGTTAGGTTTAGATTTGGGGTTAGGTTTAGATTTTAGGTTTAGATTTGGGGTTAGGTTTAGATTTTAGGTTCAGATTTCGGGTTAGGTTTAGATTTTAGGTTCAGATTTGGGGTTAGGTTTAGATTTTAGGTTTAGATTTTGGGTTAGGTTTAGATTTTAGGTTTAGATTTGGGGTTTAGATTTGGGGTTAGGTTTAGATTTGGGGTTTAGATTTGGGGTTAGGTTTAGATTTTAGGTTTAGATTTGGGGTTAGGTTTAGATTTGGGGTTAGGTTTAGATTTTAGGTTTAGATTTGGGGTTAGGTTTAGATTTTAGGTTAAGATTTGGGGTTAGGTTTACATTTGGGGTTAGGTTTAGATTTTAGGTTTAGATTTGGGGTTAGGTTTAGATTTTAGGTTTAGATTTGGGGTTAGGTTTAGATTTTAGGTTTAGATTTGGGGTTAGGTTTAGATTTTTGGTTTAGATTTGGGGTTAGGTTTGATTTGGTGTTAGGTTTAGATTTTAGGTCTAGATTTGGGGTTCGGTTTAGATTTGGGGTTAGGTTTAGATTTTAGGTTTAGATTTGGGGTTAGGTTTAGATTTTAGGTTTAGATTTGGGGTTAGGTTTAGATTTTAGGTTCAGATTTCGGGTTAGGTTTAGATTTTAGGTTCAGATTTGGGGTTAGGTTTAGATTTTAGGTTTAGATTTGGGGTTAGGTTTAGATTTTAGGTTAAGATTTGGGGTTTAGATTTGGGGTTAGGTTTAGATTTGGGGTTTAGATTTGCGGTTAGGTTTAGATTTTAGGTTTAGATTTGGGGTTAGGTTTAGATTTGGGGTTAGGTTTAGATTTTAGGTTTAGATTTGGGGTTAGGTTTAGATTTTAGGTTTAGATTTGGGGTTAGGTTTAGATTTGGGGTTAGGTTTAGATTTTAGGTTTAGATTTGGGGTTAGGTTTAGATTTGGGGTTAGGTTTAGATTTTAGGTTTAGATTTGGGGTTAGGTTTAGATTTTAGGTTTAGATTTGGGGTTAGGTTTAGATTTGGGGTTAGGTTTAGATTTTAGGTTTAGATTTGGGGTTAGGTTTAGATTTTAGGTTCAGATTTCGGGTTAGGTTTAGATTTTAGGTTCAGATTTGGGGTTAGGTTTAGATTTTAGGTTTAGATTTGGGGTTAGGTTTAGATTTTAGGTTTAGATTTGGGGTTTAGATTTGGGGTTAGGTTTAGATTTGGGGTTTAGATTTGGGGTTAGGTTTAGATTTTAGGTTTAGATTTGGGGTTAGGTTTAGATTTTAGGTTCAGATTTCGGGTTAGGTTTAGATTTTAGGTTCAGATTTGGGGTTAGGTTTAGATTTTAGGTTTAGATTTGGGGTTAGGTTTAGATTTTAGGTTTAGATTTGGGGTTTAGATTTGGGGTTAGGTTTAGATTTGGGGTTTAGATTTGGGGTTAGGTTTAGATTTTAGGTTTAGATTTGGGGTTAGGTTTAGATTTGGGGTTAGGTTTAGATTTTAGGTTTAGATTTGGGGTTAGGTTTAGATTTTAGGTTAAGATTTGGGGTTAGGTTTAGATTTGGGGTTAGGTTTAGATTTTAGGTTAAGATTTGGGGTTAGGTTTAGATTTGGGGTTAGGTTTAGATTTTAGGTTTAGATTTGGGGTTAGGTTTAGATTTTAGGTTTAGATTTGGGGTTAGGTTTAGATTTTAGGTTTAGATTTGGGGTTAGGTTTAGATTTTTGGTTTAGATTTGGGGTTAGGTTTAGATTTTAGGTTTAGATTTGGGGTTAGGTTTAGATTTTAGGTTTAGATTTGGGGTTAGGTTTAGATTTGGGGTTAGGTTTAGATTTTAGGTTTAGATTTGGGGTTAGGTTTAGATTTGGGGTTAGGTTTAGATTTTAGGTTTAGATTTGGGGTTAGGTTTGATTTGGTGTTAGGTTTAGATTTTAGGTCTAGATTTGGGGTTCGGTTTAGATTTGGGGTTAGGTTTAGATTTTAGGTTTAGATTTGGGGTTAGGTTTAGATTTTAGGTTTAGATTTGGGGTTAGGTTTAGATTTTAGGTTTTGATTTGGGGTTAGGTTTAGATTTTAGGTTTAGATTTGGGGTTAGGTTTAGATTTTAGGTTTAGTTTTGGGGTTTAGATTTGGGGTTAGATTTAGATTTTAGGTTTAGATTTGGGGTTAGGTTTAGATTTTAGGTTTAGATTTGGGGTTAGGTTTAGATTTTAGGTTTAGATTTGGGGTTAGGTTTAGATTTTAGGTTCAGATTTCGGGATAGGTTTAGATTTTAGGTTCAGATTTGGGGTTAGGTTTAGATTTTAGGTTTAGATTTGGGGTTAGGTTTAGATTTGGGGTTAGGTTTAGATTTTAGGTTTATATTTGGGGTTAGGTTTAGATTTTAGGTTTAGATTTGGAGTTAGGTTTAGATTTTAGGTTTAGATTTGGGGTTAGGTTTAGATTTTAGGTTTAGATTTGGGGTTAGGTTTAGATTTGGGGATAGCTTTAGATTTTAGGTTTAGATTTGGGGTTAGGTTTAGATTTTAGTTTTAGATTTGGGGTTAGGTTTAGATTTGGGGTTAGGTTTAGATTTTAGGTTTGGATTTGGGGTTAGGTTTAGATTTTAGGTTTAGATTTGGGGTTAGGTTTAGACTTGGAGTTAGGTTTAGATTTTAGTTTTAGATTTGGGGTTAGGTTTAGATTTTAGGTTTAGATTTGGGGTTAGGTTTAGATTTGGGGTTAGGTTTAGATTTTAGGTTTAGATTTTAGGTTTAGATTTGGGGTTAGGTTTAGATTTTAGGTTTAGATTTGGGGTTAGGTTTAGATTTTAGGTTTAGATTTGGGGTTAGGTTTAGATTTGGGGTTAGGTTTAGATTTTAGGTTCAGATTTCGGGTTAGGTTTAGATTTTAGGTTCAGATTTGGGGTTAGGTTTAGATTTTAGGTTTAGATTTGGGGTTAGGTTTAGATTTTAGGTTAAGATTTGGGGTTTAGATTTGGGGTTAGGTTTAGATTTGGGGTTTAGATTTGCGGTTAGGTTTAGATTTTAGGTTTAGATTTGGGGTTAGGTTTAGATTTGGGGTTAGGTTTAGATTTTAGGTTTAGATTTGGGGTTAGGTTTAGATTTGGGGTTAGGTTTAGATTTTAGGTTTAGATTTGGGGTTAGGTTTAGATTTTAGGTTTAGATTTGGGGTTAGGTTTAGATTTGGGGTTAGATTTGGGGTTAGTTTTAGATTTTAGGTTTAGATTTGGGGTTAGTTTTAGATTTTAGGTTCAGATTTCGGGTTAGGTTTGGATTTTAGGTTCAGATTTGCGGTTAGGTTTAGATTTTAGGTTTAGATTTGGGGTTAGGTTTAGATTTTAGGTTTAGATTTGGGGTTTAGATTTGGGGTTAGGTTTAGATTTGGGGTTTAGATTTGGGGTTAGGTTTAGATTTTAGGTTAAGATTTGGGTTTTAGATTTGGGGTTAGGTTTAGATTTGGGGTTTAGATTTGGGGTTAGGTTTAGATTTTAGGTTTAGATTTGGGGTTAGGTTTAGACTTGGGGTTAGGTTTAAATTTTAGGTTTAGATTTGGGGTTAGGTTTAGATTTTAGGTTTAGATTTGGGGTTAGGTTTAGATTTGGGGTTAGGTTTAGATTTTAGGTTTAGATTTGGGGTTAGGTTTAGATTTTAGGTTTAGATTTGGGGTTAGGTTTAGATTTGGTGTTAGGTTTAGATTTTAGGTTTAGATTTGGGGCTAGGTTTAGATTTTAGGTTTAGATTTGGGGTTAGGTTTAGATTTTAGGTTTAAATTTGGGGTAAGGTTTAGATTTGGGGTTAGGTTTAGATTTTAGGTTTAGATTTGGGGTTAGGTTTAGATTTTAGGTTTAGATTTGGGGTAAGGTTTAGATTTGGGGTTAGGTTTAGATTTGGGGTTAGGTTTAGATTTGGGGTTAGGTTTAGATTTTAGGTTAGATTTGGGGTTAGGTTTAGATTTTAGGTTTAGATTTGGGGTTAGGTTTGATTTGGTGTTAGGTTTAGATTTTAGGTCTAGATTTGGGGTTAGGTTTAGATTTGGGGTTAGGTTTAGATTTTAGGTTTAGATTTGGGGTTAGGTTTAGATTTGGGGTTAGGTTTAGATTTTAGGTTTAGATTTGGGGTTAGGTTTAGATTTGGGGTTAGGTTTAGATTTTAGGTTTAGATTTGGGGTTAGGTTTAGATTTGGGGTTAGGTTTAGATTTTAGGTTTAGATTTGGGGTTAGGTTTAGATTTTAGGTTTAGATTTGGGCTTAGGTTTAGATTTGGGGTTAGGTTTAGATTTTAGGTTTAGATTTGGGGTTAGGTTTAGATTTTAGGCTTAAATTTGGGGTAAGGTTTAGATTTGGGGTTAGGTTTAGATTTTAGGTTTAGATTTGGGGTTAGGTTTAGATTTTTGGTTTAGATTTGGGGTTAGGTTTAGATTTGGGGTTAGGTTTAGATTTTAGGTTTAGATTTGGGGTTAGGTTTAGATTTTAGGTTTAGATTTGGGGTTAGGTTTGATTTGGTGTTAGGTTTAGATTTTAGGTCTAGATTTGGGGTTAGGTTTAGATTTGGGGTTAGGTTTAGATTTGGGGGTAGGTTTAGATTTTAGGTTTAGATTTGGGGTTAGGTTTAGATTTTAGGTTAAGATTTGGGCTTAGGTTTACATTTGCGGTTAGGTTTAGATTTTAGGTTTAGATTTGGGGTTAGGTTTAGATTTTAGGTTTAGATTTGGGGTTAGGTTTAGATTTGGGGTTAGGTTTAGATTTTAGGTTTAGATTTGGGGTTAGGTTTGGATTTTAGGTTTAGATTTTGGGGTTAGGTTTAGATTTGGGGTTAGGTTTAGATTTTAGGTTTAGATTTGGGGTAAGGTTTAGATTTTAGGTTTATATTTGGGGTTAGGTTTAGATTTTAGGTTTAGATTTGGGGTTAGGTTTAGATTTGGGGTTAGGTTTAGATTTTAGGTTTAGATTTGGGGTTAGGTTTAGATTTTAGGTTCAGATTTCGGGTTAGGTTTAGATTTTAGGTTCAGATTTGGGGTTAGGTTTAGATTTTAGGTTTAGATTTGGGGTTAGGTTTAGATTTTAGGTTAAGATTTGAGGTTTAGATTTGGGGTTAGGTTTAGATTTGGGGTTTAGATTTGGGGTTAGGTTTAGATTTTAGGTTTAGATTTGGGGTTAGGTTTAGATTTGGGGTTAGGTTTAGATTTTAGGTTTAGATTTGGGGTTAGGTTTAGATTTTAGGTTTAGATTTGGGGTTAGGTTTAGATTTGGGGTTAGGTTTAGATTTTAGGTTTAGATTTGGGGTTAGGTTTAGATTTTAGGTTTAGATTTGGGGTTAGGTTTAGATTTGGGGTTAGGTTTAGATTTTAGGTTTAGATTTGGGGTTAGGTTTAGATTTTAGGTTTAGATTTGGGGTTAAGTTTAGATTTGGGGTTAGGTTTAGATTTTAGGTTTAGATTTGGGGTTAGGTTTAGATTTTAGGTTCAGATTTCGGGTTAGGTTTAGATTTTAGGTTCAGATTTGGGGTTAGGTTTAGATTTTAGGTTTAGATTTGGGGTTAGGTTTAGATTTTAGGTTTAGATTTGGGGTTAGGTTTAGATTTGGGGTTTAGATTTGGGGTTAGGTTTAGATTTTAGGTTTAGATTTGGGGTTAGGTTTAGATTTTAGGTTTAGATTTGGGGTTAGGTTTAGATTTTAGGTTTAGATTTGGGGTTAGGTTTAGATTTTTGGTTTAGATTTGGGGTTAGGTTTAGATTTTAGGTTTAGATTTGGGGTTAGGTTTAGATTTTAGGTTTAGATTTGGGGTTAGGTTTAGATTTGGGGTTAGGTTTAGATTTGGGGTTAGGTTTAGATTTTAGGTTTAGATTTGGGGTTAGGTTTAGATTTTAGGTTTAGATATGGGGTTAGGTTTATATTTGGGGTTAGGTTTAGATTTTAGGTTTAGATTTGGGGTTAGGTTTAGATTTGGGGTTAGGTTTAGATTTTAGGTTTAGATTTGGGGTTAGGTTTAGATTTGGGGTTAGGTTTAGATTTTAGGTTTAGATTTGGGGTTAGGTTTAGATTTTAGGTTTAGATTTGGGGTTAGGTTTAGATTTTAGGTTTAAATTTGGGGTAAGGTTTAGATTTGGGGTTAGGTTTAGATTTTAGGTTTAGATTTGGGGTTAGGTTTAGATTTTAGGTTTAGATTTGGGGTTAGGTTTAGATTTGGGGTTAGGTTTAGATTTTTGGTTTAGATTTGGGGTTAGGTTTAGATTTTAGGTTTAGATTTGGGGTTAGGTTTAGATTTTAGGTTTAGATTTGGGGTTAGGTTTAGATTTGGGGTTAGGTTTAGATTTTAGGTTTAGATTTGGGGTTAGGTTTAGATTTTAGGTTAAGATTTGGGGTTAGGTTTACATTTGGCGTTAGGTTTAGATTTTAGGTTTAGATTTGGGGTTAGGTTTAGATTTCAGGTTTAGATTTGGGGTTAGGTTTAGATTTGGGGTTAGGTTTGGGGTTAGGTTTAGATTTGGGGTTAGGTTTAGATTTTAGGTTTAGATTTGGGGTTAGGTTTAGATTTGGGGTTAGGTTTAGATTTTAGGTTTAGATTTGGGGTTAGGTTTAGATTTGGGGTTTAGATTTGGGGTTAGGTTTAGATTTTAGGTTTAGATTTGGGGTTAGGTTTAGATTTGGGGTTAGGTTTAGATTTTAGGTTTAGATTTGGGATTAGGTTTAGATTTTAGGTTTAGATTTGGGGTTAGGTTTAGATTTGGGGTTAGGTTTAGATTTTAGGTTTAGATTTGGGGTTAGGTTTAGACTTTAGGTTAAGATTTGGGCTTAGGTTTACATTTGGGGTTAGGTTTAGATTTTAGGTTTAGATTTGGGGTTTAGATTTGGGGTTAGGTTTAGATTTTAGGTTTAAATTTGGGGTTAGGTTTAGATTTGGGGTTAGGTTTAGATTTTAGGTTT
Organism: Patagioenas fasciata; assembly: GCF_037038585.1. Classification (NCBI taxonomy): domain Eukaryota; kingdom Metazoa; phylum Chordata; class Aves; order Columbiformes; family Columbidae; genus Patagioenas; species Patagioenas fasciata. The sequence goes on along the minus strand of NW_027288651.1, from coordinate 7,366 downwards.
AGATTTGGGGTTAGGTTTAGATTTTAGGTTTAGATTTTGGGTTAGGTTTAGATTTTAGGTTCAGATTTGCGGTTAGGTTTAGATTTTAGGTTTAGATTTGGGGTTAGGTTTAGATTTTAGGTTTAGATTGGGGTTAGTTTTAGATTTTAGGTTCAGATTTCGGGTTAGGTTTAGATTTTAGGTTCAGATTTGCGGTTAGGTTTAGATTTTAGGTTTAGATTTGGGGTTAGGTTTAGATTTTAGGTTTAGATTTGGGGTTTAGATTTGGGGTTAGGTTTAGATTTGGGGTTTAGATTTGGGGTTAGGTTTAGATTTTAGGTTAAGATTTGGGTTTTAGATTTGGGGTTAGGTTTAGATTTGGGGTTTAGATTTGGGGTTAGGTTTAGATTTTAGGTTTAGATTTGGGGTTAGGTTTAGACTTGGGGTTAGGTTTAGATTTTAGGTTTAGATTTGGGGTTAGGTTTAGATTTTAGGTTTAGATTTGGGGTTAGGTTTAGATTTGGGGTTAGGTTTAGATTTTAGGTTTAGATTTGGGGTTAGGTTTAGATTTTAGGTTTAGATTTGGGGTTAGGTTTAGATTTGGTGTTAGGTTTAGATTTTAGGTTTAGATTTGGGGCTAGGTTTAGATTTTAGGTTTAGATTTGGGGTTAGGTTTAGATTTTAGGTTTAAATTTGGGGTAAGGTTTAGATTTGGGGTTAGGTTTAGATTTTAGGTTTAGATTTGGGGTTAGGTTTAGATTTTAGGTTTAGATTTGGGGTAAGGTTTAGATTTGGGGTTAGGTTTAGATTTGGGGTTAGGTTTAGATTTGGGGTTAGGTTTAGATTTTAGGTTAGATTTGGGGTTAGGTTTAGATTTTAGGTTTAGATTTGGGGTTAGGTTTGATTTGGTGTTAGGTTTAGATTTTAGGTCTAGATTTGGGGTTAGGTTTAGATTTGGGGTTAGGTTTAGATTTTAGGTTTAGATTTGGGGTTAGGTTTAGATTTGGGGTTAGGTTTAGATTTTAGGTTTAGATTTGGGGTTAGGTTTAGATTTTAGGTTAAGATTTGGGCTTAGGTTTACATTTGCGGTTAGGTTTAGATTTTAGGTTTAGATTTGGGGTTAGGTTTAGAATTTAGGTTTAGATTTGGGGTTAGGCTTAGATTTGGGGTTAGGTTTAGATTTTAGGTTTAGATTTGGGGTTAGGTTTAGATTTTAGGTTTAGATTTCAGGTTTAGATTTCGGGTTAGGTTTAGATTTTAGGTTCAGATTTGGGGTTAGGTTTAGATTTTAGGTTTAGATTTGGGGTTAGGTTTAGATTTTAGGTTAAGATTTGGGGTTTAGATTTGGGGTTAGGTTTAGATTTGGGGTTTAGATTTGGGGTTAGGTTTAGATTTTAGGTTTAGATTTGGGGTTAGGTTTAGATTTGGGGTTAGGTTTAGATTTTAGGTTTAGATTTGGGGTTAGGTTTAGATTTTAGGTTTAGATTTGGGGTTAGGTTTAGATTTGGGGTTAGGTTTAGATTTTAGGTTTAGATTTGGGGTTAGGTTTAGATTTTAGGTTCAGATTTGGGGTTAGGTTTGATTTGGTGTTAGGTTTAGATTTTAGGTCTAGATTTGGGGTTAGGTTTAGATTTGGGGTTAGGTTTAGATTTTAGGTTTTGATTTGGGGTTAGGTTTAGATTTGGGGTTAGGTTTAGATTTTAGGTCTAGATTTGGGGTTAGGTTTAGATTTTAGGTTTAGATTTGGGGTTAGGTTTACATTTGGGGTTAGGTTTAGATTTTAGGTTTAGATTTGGGGTTAGGTTTAGATTTTAGGTTTAGATTTGGGGTTAGGTTTAGATTTGGGGTTAGGTTTAGATTTTAGGTTTAGATTTGGGGTTAGGTTTAGATTTTAGGTTTAGATTTGGGGTTAGGTTTAGATTTGGGGTTAGGTTTAGATTTTAGGTTTAGATTTGGGGTTAGGTTTAGATTTTAGGTTTAGATTTGGGGTTAGGTTTAGATTTTAGGTTTAAATTTGGGGTAAGGTTTAGATTTGGGGTTAGGTTTAGATTTTAGGTTTAGATTTTGGGTTAGGTTTAGATTTTAGGTTTAGATTTGGGGTTAGGTTTAGATTTGGGGTTAGGTTTAGATTTTAGTTAAGATTTGGGGTTAGGTTTACATTTGGGGTTAGGTTTAGATTTTAGGTTTAGATTTGGGGTTAGGTTTAGATTTCAGGTTTAGATTTGGGGTTAGGTTTAGATTTGGGGTTAGGTTTAGATTTTAGGTTTAGATTTGGGGTTAGGTTTAGATTTTAGGTTTAGATTTGGGGTTAGGTTTAGATTTGGGGTTTAGATTTGGGGTTAGGTTTAGATTTTAGGTTTAGATTTGGGGTTAGGTTTAGATTTGGGGTTAGGTTTAGATTTTAGGTTTAGATTTGGGGTTAGGTTTAGATTTTAGGTTTAGATTTCGGGTTAGGTTTAGATTTTAGGTTCAGATTTGCGGTTAGGTTTAGATTTTAGGTTTAGATTTGGGGTTAGGTTTAGATTTTAGGTTTACATTTGGGGTTAGGTTTAGATTTTAGGTTCAGATTTCGGGTTAGGTTTAGATTTTAGGTTCAGATTTGCGGTTAGGTTTAGATTTTAGGTTTAGATTTGGGGTTAGGTTTAGATTTTAGGTTTAGATTTGGGGTTTAGATTTGGGGTTAGGTTTAGATTTGGGGTTTAGATTTGGGGTTAGGTTTAGATTTTAGGGTTAGATTTGGGGTTAGGTTTAGATTTTAGGTTTAGATTTGGGGTTAGGTTTAGATTTGGTGTTAGGTTTAGATTTTAGGTTTAGATTTGGGGCTAGGTTTAGATTTTAGGTTTAGATTTGGGGTTAGGTTTAGATTTTAGGTTTAGATTTGGGGTAAGGTTTAGATTTGGGGTTAGGTTTAGATTTTAGGTTTAGATTTGGGGTTAGGTTTAGATTTTAGGTTTAGATTTGGGGTAAGGTTTAGATTTGGGGTTAGGTTTAGATTTGGGGTTAGGTTTAGATTTGGGGTTAGGTTTAGATTTTAGGTTAGATTTGGGGTTAGGTTTAGATTTTAGGTTTAGATTTGGGGTTAGGTTTAGATTTGGGGTTAGGTTTAGATTTTAGGTTTAGATTTGGGGTTAGGTTTAGATTTTAGGTTAAGATTTGGGCTTAGGTTTACATTTGCGGTTAGGTTTAGATTTTAGGTTTAGATTTGGGGTTAGGTTTAGAATTTAGGTTTAGATTTGGGGTTAGGTTTAGATTTGGGGTTAGGTTTAGATTTTAGGTTTAGATTTGGGGTTAGGTTTAGATTTTAGGTTTAGATTTGGGGTTAGGTTTAGATTTCGGGTTAGGTTTAGATTTTAGGTTCAGATTTGGGGTTAGGTTTAGATTTTAGGTTTAGATTTGGGGTTAGGTTTAGATTTTAGGTTAAGATTTGGGGTTTAGATTTGGGGTTAGGTTTAGATTTGGGGTTTAGATTTGGGGTTAGGTTTAGATTTTAGGTTTAGATTTGGGGTTAGGTTTAGATTTGGGGTTAGGTTTAGATTTTAGGTTTAGATTTGGGGTTAGGTTTAGATTTGGGGTTAGGTTTAGATTTTAGGTTTAGATTTGGGGTTAGGTTTAGATTTTAGGTTAAGATTTGGGCTTAGGTTTACATTTGCGGTTAGGTTTAGATTTTAGGTTTAGATTTGGGGTTAGGTTTAGAATTTAGGTTTAGATTTGGGGTTAGGTTTAGATTTGGGGTTAGGTTTAGATTTTAGGTTTAGATTTGGGGTTAGTTTAGATTTTAGGTTTTAGATTTTAGGTTTAGATTTCGGGTTAGGTTTAGATTTTTAGGTTCAGATTTGGGGTTAGGTTTAGATTTTAGGTTTTGATTTGGGTTAGGTTTAGGATTTTAGGTTAAGATTTGGGGTTTAGATTTGGGGTTAGGTTTAGATTTGGGTTTTAGATTTGGGGTTAGTTTAGATTTTAGGTTTAGATTTGGGGTTAGGTTTAGATTTGGGGTTAGGTTTAGATTTTAGGTTTAGATTTGGGGTTAGGTTTAGATTTTAGGTTTAGATTTGGGTTAGGTTTAGATTTTAGGTTTAGATTTGGGGTTAGGTTTAGATTTGGGGTTAGGTTTAGATTTTAGGTTTAGATTTGGGGGTTAGGTTTAGATTTGGGGTTTAGATTTGGGGTTAGGTTTGATTTGGTGTTAGGTTTTAGATTTTAGGTCTAGATTTGGGGTTAGGTTTAGATTTGGGGGTAGGTTTAGATTTTAGGTTTAGATTGGGGTTAGGTTTTAGATTTGGGGTTAGGTTTAGATTTTAGGTTTTAGATTTTGGGGTTAGGCTTAGATTTTTAGGTTAAGATTTGGGGTTAGGTTTACATTTGGGGTTAGGTTTAGATTTTAGGTTTAGATTTGGGGTTAGGTTTAGATTTTAGGTTTAGATTTTGGGGTTAGGTTTAGATTTTGGGGTTAGGTTTAGATTTTAGGTTTAGATTTGGGGTTAGGTTTAGATTTTAGGTTTAGATTTGGGGTTAGGTTTAGATTTGGGGTTAGGTTTAGATTTTAGGTTTTAGATTTGGGGGTTAGGTTTAGATTTTAGGTTTAGATTTGGGGTTTAGGTTTAGATTTTAGGTTTTAAATTTGGGGTAAGGTTTAGATTTTGGGGTTAGGTTTAGATTTTAGGTTTAGATTTTGGGTTAGGTTTAGATTTTAGGTTTAGATTTGGGGTTAGGTTTTAGATTTGGGGTTAGGTTTAGATTTTAGGTTTAGATTTGGGGTTTAGTTTAGATTTTAGGTTTAGATTTGGGGTTACGTTTAGATTTCAGGTTTAGATTTGGGGTTAGGTTTAGATTTGGGGTTAGGTTTAGATTTTAGGTTTAGATTTGGGGTTAGGTTTAGATTTTAGGTTTATATTTGGGGTTAGGTTTAGATTTTGGGGTTAGGTTTAGATTTTAGGTTTAGATTTGGGGTTAGGTTTAGACTTTAGGTTAAGATTTGGGCTTAGGTTTACATTTGGGGTTAGGTTTAGATTTTAGGTTTAGATTTGGGGTTTAGATTTGGGGTTAGGTTTAGATTTTAGGTTTAGATTTGGGGTTAGGTTTAGATTTTAGGTTTAGATTTGGGGTTAGGTTTAGATTTTAGGTTTAGATTTCGGGTTAGGTTTAGATTTTAGGTTCAGATTTGCGGTTAGGTTTAGATTTTAGGTTTAGATTTGGGGTTAGGTTTAGATTTTAGGTTTAGATTTGGGGTTAGGTTTAGATTTTTAGGTTCAGATTTCGGGTTAGGTTTAGATTTTAGGTTCAGATTTGGGGTTAGGTTTAGATTTTATGTTTAGATTTGGGGTTAGGTTTAGATTTTAGGTTTAGATTTGGGGTTTTTAGATTTGGGGTTAGGTTTAGATTTGGGGTTTAGATTTGGGGTTAGGTTTAGATTTTAGGTTTAGATTTGGGGTTAGGTTTAGATTTTAGGTTTAGATTTGGGGTTAGGTTTAGATTTGGGGTTAGGTTTAGATTTTAGGTTTAGATTTGGGCTTAGGTTTAGATTTGGGGTTAGGTTTAGATTTTTAGGTTTAGATTTGGGGTTAGGTTTAGATTTTAGGTTTAGATTTGGGGTTAGGTTTTAGATTTGGGGTTAGGTTTAGATTTTAGGTTTAGATTTGGGGTTAGGTTTAGATTTTAGGTTTAGATTTGGGGTTAGGTTTAGATTTGGGGTTAGGTTTAGATTTTAGGTTTAGATTTGGGGTTAGGTTTAGATTTGGGGTTTAGGATTTGGGGTTAGGTTTAGATTTTAGGTTTAGATTTTGGGGTTAGGTTTAGATTTTAGGTTCAGATTTCGGGTTAGGTTTAGATTTTAGGTTCAGATTTGGGGTTAGGTTTAGATTTTAGGTTTAGATTTGGGTTAGGTTTAGATTTTAGGTTAAGATTTGGGGTTTAGATTTGGGGTTAGGTTTAGATTTGGGGTTTAGATTTGCGGTTAGGTTTAGATTTTTAGGTTTAGATTTGGGGTTGGGTTTAGATTTTAGGTTTAGATTTGGGGTTAGGTTTAGATTTTAGGTTTAGATTTGGGGTTAGGTTCAGATTTGGGGTTAGGTTTAGATTTTAGGTTTTAGATTTGGGGTTAGGTTTAGATTTTAGGTTAAGATTTGGGGTTTAGATTTGGGGTTAGGTTTAGATTTGGGGTTTAGATTTGCGGTTAGGTTTAGATTTTAGGTTTAGATTTGGGGTTAGGTTTAGATTTTGGGGTTAGGTTTAGATTTTAGGTTTAGATTTGGGGTTAGGTTTAGATTTTTAGGTTTAGATTTGGGGTTAGGTTTAGATTTTTGGTTTAGATTTGGGGTTAGGTTTAGATTTTAGGTTTAGATTTGGGGTTAGGTTTAGATTTTAGGTTTAGAATTTGGGGGTAGGTTTTAGATTTGGGGTTAGGTTTAGATTTGGGGTTTAGGTTTAGATTTTAGGTTTAGATTTGGGGTTAGGTTTAGATTTTAGGTTTAGATTTGGGGTTAGGTTTAGATTTTAGGTTTAGATTTGGGGTTAGGTTTGATTTGGTGTTAGGTTTAGATTTTAGGTCTAGATTTGGGGTTCGGTTTAGATTTGGGGTTAGGTTTAGATTTTAGGTTTAGATTTGGGGTTAGGTTTAGATTTTAGGTTTAGATTTGGGGTTAGGTTTAGATTTTAGGTTTTGATTTGGGGTTAGGTTTAGATTTTAGGTTTAGATTTGGGGTTAGGGTTTAGATTTGGGGTTAGGTTTAGATTTTAGGTTTAGATTTTGGGGTTAGGTTTAGATTTTAGGTTTAGATTTGGGGTTAGGTTTAGATTTTAGGTTTAGTTTTGGGTTAGATTTGGGGTTAGGTTTAGATTTTAGGTTTAGATTTGGGGTTAGGTTTAGATTTTAGGTTTAGATTTGGGGTTAGGTTTAGATTTTTAGGTTTAGATTTGGGGTTAGGTTTAGATTTTTAGGTTCAGATTTCGGGTTAGGTTTAGATTTTAGGTTCAGATTTGGGGTTAGGTTTAGATTTTAGGTTTTAGATTTTGGGTTAGGTTTAGATTTTGGGGTTAGGTTTAGATTTTAGGTTTAGATTTGGAGTTAGGTTTAGATTTTAGGTTTAGATTTGGGGTTAGGTTTAGATTTTAGGTTTAGATTTGGGGTTAGGTTTAGATTTGGGGATAGCTTTAGATTTTTAGGTTTAGATTTGGGGTTAGGTTTAGATTTTAGTTTTTAGATTTGGGGTTAGGTTTAGATTTGGGGTTAGGTTTAGATTTTAGGTTTGGATTTGGGGTTAGGTTTAGATTTTTAGGTTTAGATTTGGGGTTAGGTTTAGATTTGGGGTTAGGTTTAGATTTTAGGTTTAGATTTTAGGTTTAGATTTTGGGTTAGGTTTAGATTTTAGGTTTAGATTTGGGGTTAGGTTTA